>NC_069502.1:206988967-207241467 GCF_027579735.1 Bombina bombina | reverse complement strand
ATAGGAGAAACCATATGGTACCGTGGTGACTGTAGTTAAAGAAAATAAATTATCAGACCTGATTAAAAAAACCAGGGCGGGCCGTGGGCCGGACACACCGTTGGAGAAAGAAATTTATCAGGTAAACATAAATTCTGTTTTCTCCAACATAGGTGTGTCCGGTCCACGGCGTCATCCTTACTTGTGGGAACCAATACCAAAGCTTTAGGACACGGATGAAGGGAGGGAGCAAATCAGGTCACCTAAATGGAAGGCACCACGGCTTGCAAAACCTTTCTCCCAAAAATAGCCTCAGAAGAAGCAAAAGTATCAAACTTGTAAAATTTGGTAAAAGTGTGCAGTGAAGACCAAGTCGCTGCCCTACATATCTGATCAACAGAAGCCTCGTTCTTGAAGGCCCATGTGGAAGCCACAGCCCTAGTGGAATGAGCCGTGATTCTTTCGGGAGGCTGCCGTCCGGCAGTCTCGTAAGCCAATCTGATGATGCTTTTAATCCAAAAAGAGAGAGAGGTAGAAGTTGCTTTTTGACCTCTCCTTTTACCTGAATAAACAACAAACAGGGAAGATGTTTGTCTAAAATCCTTTGTAGCATCTAAATAGAATTTTAGAGCGCGAACAACATCCAAATTGTGCAACAAGCGTTCCTTCTTTGAAACTGGTTTCGGACACAGAGAAGGTACGATAATCTCCTGGTTAATGTTTTTGTTAGAAACAACTTTTGGAAGAAAATCAGGTTTAGTACGTAAAACCACCTTATCTGCATGGAACACCAGATAAGGGGGAGAACACTGCAGAGCAGATAATTCTGAAACTCTTCTAGCAGAAGAAATTGCAACTAAAAACAAAACTTTCCAAGATAATAACTTAATATCAACGGAATGTAAGGGTTCAAACGGAACCCCCTGAAGAACTGAAAGAACTAGATTGAGACTCCAAGGAGGAGTCAAAGGTTTGTAAACAGGCTTGATTCTAACCAGAGCCTGAACAAAGGCTTGAACATCTGGCACAGCTGCCAGTTTTTTGTGAAGTAACACCGACAAGGCAGAAATCTGTCCCTTCAGGGAACTTGCCGATAATCCTTTTTCCAATCCTTCTTGAAGGAAGGATAGAATCCTAGGAATCTTAACCTTGTCCCAAGGGAATCCTTTAGATTCACACCAACAGATATATTTTTTCCAAATTTTGTGGTAAATCTTTCTAGTTACAGGCTTTCTGGCCTGAACAAGAGTATCGATAACAGAATCTGAGAAACCTCGCTTCGATAAAATCAAGCGTTCAATCTCCAAGCAGTCAGCTGGAGTGAAACCAGATTCGGATGTTCGAACGGACCCTGAACAAGAAGGTCTCGTCTCAAAGGTAGCTTCCAAGGTGGAGCCGATGACATATTCACCAGATCTGCATACCAAGTCCTGCGTGGCCACGCAGGAGCTATCAAGATCACCGACGCCCTCTCCTGATTGATCCTGGCTACCAGCCTGGGGATGAGAGGAAACGGCGGGAACACATAAGCTAGTTTGAAGGTCCAAGGTGCTACTAGTGCATCCACTAGAGCCGCCTTGGGATCCCTGGATCTGGACCCGTAGCAAGGAACTTTGAAGTTCTGACGAGAGGCCATCAGATCCATGTCTGGAATGCCCCAAAGTTGAGTGACTTGGGCAAAGATTTCCGGATGGAGTTCCCACTCCCCCGGATGCAATGTCTGACGACTCAGAAAATCCGCTTCCCAATTTTCCACTCCCGGGATGTGGATAGCAGACAGGTGGCAGGAGTGAGACTCCGCCCATAGAATAATCTTGGTCACTTCTTCCATCGCTAGGGAACTCCTTGTTCCCCCCTGATGGTTGATGTACGCAACAGTCGTCATGTTGTCTGATTGAAACCGTATGAACTTGGTCCTCGCTAGCTGAGGCCAAGCCTTGAGAGCATTGAATATCGCTCTCAGTTCCAGAATATTTATCGGTAGAAGAGATTCTTCCCGAGACCAAAGACCCTGAGCTGTCAGGGATCCCCAGACCGCGCCCCAGCCCATCAGACTGGCGTCGGTCGTGACAATGACCCACTCTGGTCTGTGGAATGTCATCCCTCGTGACAGGTTGTCCAGGGACAGCCACCAACGGAGTGAGTCTCTGGTCCTCTGATTTACTTGTATCTTTGGAGACAAGTCTGTATAGTCCCCATTCCACTGACTGAGCATGCACAGTTGTAATGGTCTTAGATGAATGCGCGCAAAAGGAACTATGTCCATTGTCGCTACCATCAACCCGATCACTTCCATGCACTGAGCTACGGAAGGAAGAGGAACGGAATGAAGTATTCGACAAGAGTCCAGAAGCTTTGTCTTTCTGGCCTCTGTTAGAAAAATCCTCATTTCTGAGGAGTCTATAATTGTTCCCAAGAAGGGAACCCTTGTTGACGGGGATAGAGAACTCTTTTCCACGTTCACTTTCCAGCCGTGCGATCTGAGAAAGGCCAGGACGATGTCCGTGTGAGCCTTTGCTCGAGGGAGGGACGACGCTTGAATCAGAATGTCGTCCAGGTAAGGTACAACTGCAATGCCCCTTGGTCTTAGCACAGCTAGAAGGGACCCTAGTACCTTTGTGAAAATCCTTGGAGCAGTGGCTAATCCGAAAGGAAGCGCCACGAACTGGTAATGTTTGTCCAGGAATGCAAACCTTAGGAACCGATGATGTTCCTTGTGGATAGGAATATGTAGATACGCATCCTTTAAATCCACCGTGGTCATGAATTGACCTTCCTGGATGGAAGGAAGGATAGTTCGAATGGTTTCCATCTTGAAAGATGGGACCTTGAGAAATTTGTTTAAGATCTTGAGATCTAGGATTGGTCTGAACGTTCCCTCTTTTTTGGGAACTATGAACAGATTGGAGTAGAACCCCATCCCTTGTTCTCTCAATGGAACAGGATGAATCACTCCCATTTTTAACAGGTCTTCTACACAATGTAAGAACGCCTGTCTTTTTATGTGGTCTGAAGACAACTGAGACCTGTGGAACCTTCCCCTTGGGGGAAGTCCCTTGAATTCCAGAAGATAACCCTGGGAGACTATTTCTAGCGCCCAAGGATCCAGAACATCTCTTGCCCAAGCCTGAGCGAAGAGAGAGAGTCTGCCCCCCACCAGATCCGGTCCCGGATCGGGGGCCGATATTTCATGCTGTCTTGGTAGCAGTGGCAGGTTTCTTTGCCTGCTTTCCCTTGTTCCAGCCTTGCATTGGTCTCCAAGCTGGCTTGGCCTGAGAAGTATTACCCTCTTGCTTAGAGGACGTAGCACCTTGGGCTGGTCCGTTTTTACGAAAGGGACGAAAATTAGGTCTATTTTTTGCCTTGAAAGGCCGATCCTGAGGAAGGGCATGGCCCTTACCCCCAGTGATATCAGAGATAATCTCTTTCAAGTCAGGACCAAACAGCGTTTTCCCCTTGAAAGGAATGTTTAGTAGCTTGTTCTTGGAAGACGCATCAGCCGACCAAGATTTCAACCAAAGCGCTCTGCGCGCCACAATAGCAAACCCAGAATTCTTAGCCGCTAACTTAGCCAATTGCAAAGAGGCGTCTAGAGTGAAAGAATTAGCCAATTTGAGAGCATTGACTCTGTCCATAATCTCCTCATAAGGAGGAGAGTCACTATCGAGCACCTTAATCAGTTCATCAAACCAGAAATATGCGGCTGTAGTGACAGGGACAATGCATGAAATGGGTTGTAGAAGGTAACCCTGCTGAACAAACATCTTTTTAAGCAAACCTTCTAATTTTTTATCCATAGGATCTTTGAAAGCACAACTATCCTCTATGGGAATAGTGGTGCGTTTGTTTAAAGTAGAAACCGCTCCCTCGACCTTGGGGACTGACTGCCATAAGTCCTTTCTGGGGTCGACCATAGGAAACAATTTTTTAAATATGGGGGGAGGGACGAAAGGAATACCGGGCCTTTCCCATTCTTTATTAACAATGTCCGCCACCCGCTTGGGTATAGGAAAAGCTTCTGGGAGCCCCGGCACCTCTAGGAACTTGTCCATTTTACATAGTTTCTCTGGGATGACCAAATTTTCACAATCATCCAGAGTGGATAATACCTCCTTAAGCAAAATGCGGAGATGTTCCAATTTAAATTTAAAAGTAATCACATCAGATTCAGCCTGCTGAGAAATGTTCCCTAAATCAGTAATTTCTCCCTCAGACAAAACCTCCCTGGCTCCCTCAGATTGGGTTAGGGGCCCTTCAGAGATATTAATATCAGCGTCGTCATGCTCTTCAGTAACTAAAACAGAGCATCCACGCTTACGCTGACAAGGGTTCATTTTGGCTAAAATGTTTTTGACAGAATTATCCATTACAGCCGTTAATTGTTGCATAGTAAGGAGTATTGGCGCGCTAGATGTACTAGGGGCCTCCTGAGTGGGCAAGACTCGTGTAGACGAAGGAGGGAATGATGCAGTACCATGCTTACTCCCCTCACTTGAGGAATCATCTTGGGCATCATTGTCATTATCACATAAATCACATTTATTTAAATGAATAGGAATTCTGGCTTCCCCACATTCAGAACACAGTCTATCTGGTAGTTCAGACATGTTAAACAGGCATAAACTTGATAAGAAAGTACAAAAAACGTTTTGAAATAAAACCGTTACTGTCACTTTAAATTTTAAACTGAACACACTTTATTACTGCAATTGCGAAAAAACATGAAGGAATTGTTCAAAATTCACCAAACTTTCACCACAGTGTCTTAAAGCCTTGAAAATATTGCACACCAATTTTGGAAGCTTTAACCCTTAAAATAACGGAACCGGAGCCGTTTTAAGCTTTAACCCCTTTACAGTCCCTGGTATCTGCTTTGCTGAGACCCAACCAAACCCAAGGGGAATACGATACCAAATGATGCCTTCAGAAGTCTTTTATCAGTATCAGAGCTCCTCTCACATGCGACTGCATGCCATGCCTCTCAAAAACAAGTGCGCAACACCGGCGCGAAAATGAGACTCTGCCTATGCTTTGGGAAAGCCCCTAAAGAATAAGGTGTCTAAAACAGTGCCTGCCGATATAATTATATCAAAATACCCAGAATAAATGATTCCTCAAGGCTAAATAAGTGTTAATATCAATCGATTTAGCCCAAAAAATGTCTACAGTCTAAATAAGCCCTTGTGAAGCCCTTATTTACAATCGTAATAAACATGGCTTACCGGATCCCATAGGGAAAATGACAGCTTCCAGCATTACATCGTCTTGTTAGAATGTGTCATACCTCAAGCAGCAAAGGACTGCAAACTGTTCCCCCAACTGAAGTTAATGCTCTCAACAGTCCTGTGTGGAACAGCCATGGATTTTAGTTACGGTTGCTAAAATCATTTTCCTCATACAAACAGAATTCTTCATCTCTTTTCTGTTTCTGAGTAAATAGTACGTACCAGCACTATTTGAAAATAACAAACTCTTGATTGAATAATGAAAAACTACAGTTAAACACTAAAAAACTCTAAGCCATCTCCGTGGAGATGTTGCCTGTACAACGGCAAAGAGAATGACTGGGGTAGGCGGAGCCTAGGAGGGATCATGTGACCAGCTTTGCTGGGCTCTTTGCCATTTCCTGTTGGGGAAGAGAATATCCCACAAGTAAGGATGACGCCGTGGACCGGACACACCTATGTTGGAGAAATAGCAACCAAAAATAAAACTTTCCAAGATAACAATTTAATATCTATGGAATGCATAGGTTCAAACTGAACCCCTTGAAGAACCTTAAAGGGACACTGAACCCAAATTTTTTCTTTTGTGATTCAGATAGAGAATGACATTTTAAGCAACTTTCTAATTTACTCCTATTATCAAATTTTCTTCATTCTCTTGGAATCTTTATTTGAAATGCAAGAATGTAAGTTTAGATGCCGGCCCACTTTTGGTGAACAACCTAGGTCATCCTTGCTGATTGGTGGATAAATTCATCCACCAACTAAAAACTGCTTTCCAGAGTTTTGAACCAAGAAAAAAGCTTAGATGCCTTCTTTTTATATAAAGATAGCAAGAAAACGAAGAAACATTCATAATAGGAGTAAATTAGAAAGTTTCTTAAAATGGCATACTCTATCTGAATCACGAAATAATTTTTTTGGGTTCAGTGTCCCTTTAAGAACTAGATTCAAACTCCAAGGAGGAGCAATAGGTCTAAACACAGGCCTGATTCTAGTCAGAGCCTGACAAAAGGATTGAACATCCGGAATATCTGCCAGACGTTTGTGTAGCAAAATAGATAAAGCAGAAATCTGTCCCTTTAAGGAACTTGCCGATAACCCTTTCTCCAATCCTTCTTGGAGAAAAGATAAAATCCTAGGAATCCTAATCTTACTCCATGAGTATCCCTTGGATTCGCACCAATAAAACATAATTTATGCTTACCTGATAAATTCCTTTCTTCTGTAGTGTGATCAGTCCACGGGTCATCATTACTTGTGGGATATTAACTGCTCCCCTACAGGAAGTGCAAGAGGATTCACCCAGCAGAGTTGCTATATAGCTCCTCCCCTCTACGTCACCTCCAGTCATTCGACCAAGGACCAACGAGAAAGGAGAAGCCAAGGGTGTAGTGGTGACTGGAGTATAATTTAAAAAATATTTACCTGCCTTAAAAAACAGGGCGGGCCGTGGACTGATCACACTACAGAAGAAAGGAATTTATCAGGTAAGCATAAATTATGTTTTCTTCTGTTAAGTGTGATCAGTCCACGGGTCATCATTACTTGTGGGATACCAATACCAAAGCAAAAGTACACGGATGACGGGAGGGATAGGCAGGCTCTTTATACAGAAGGAACCACTGCCTGAAGAACCTTTCTCCCAAAAATAGCCTCCGAGGAAGCAAAAGTGTCAAATTTGTAAAATTTGGAAAAAGTATGAAGCGAAGACCAAGTTGCAGCCTTGCAAATCTGTTCAACAGAGGCCTCATTCTTAAAGGCCCAAGTGGAAGCCACAGCTCTAGTGGAATGAGCTGTAATTCTTTCAGGAGGCTGCTGTCCAGCAGTCTCATAAGCTAAACGAATTATGCTACGAAGCCAAAAAGAGAGAGAGGTAGCAGAAGCTTTTTGACCTCTCCTCTGACCAGAGTAAACGACAAACAGGGAAGACGTTTGTCGAAAATCTTTAGTTGCCTGTAAATAAAATTTAAGGGCACGAACTACATCCAGATTGTGCAAAAGACGTTCCTTCCTCGAAGAAGGATTTGGGCACAAGGATGGAACAACAATCTCCTGATTGATATTCCTGTTAGTGACTACCTTAGGTAAGAACCCAGGCTTAGTACGCAGAACTACCTTATCCGAGTGAAAAATCAAATAAGGAGAATCACAATGTAAGGCTGATAACTCAGAGACTCTTCGAGCCGAGGAAATAGCCATTAAAAATAGAACTTTCCAAGATAACAACTTTATATCAATGGAATGAAGGGGTTCAAACGGAACACCCTGTAAAACGTTAAGAACAAGGTTTAAACTCCATGGTGGAGCCACAGCTTTAAACACAGGTTTAATCCTGGCCAAAGCCTGACAAAAAGCCTGAACGTCTGGAACTTCTGACAGACGCTTGTGTAACAGAATGGACAGAGCTGAGATCTGTCCCTTTAAGGAACTAGCGGATAACCCCTTTTCTAAACCTTCTTGTAGAAAAGACAATATCCTAGGAATCCTAACCTTACTCCAAGAGTAACCTTTGGATTCGCACCAATATAGGTATTTACGCCATATTTTATGGTAAATCTTTCTGGTAACAGGCTTCCTAGCCTGTATTAAGGTATCAATAACTGACTCAGAAAAACCACGCTTTGATAAGATCAAGCGTTCAATTTCCAAGCAGTCAGCTTCAGAGAAGTTAGATTTTGATGTTTGAAAGGACTCTGAATCAGAAGGTCCTGTTTCAGAGGTAACGACCAAGGTGGACAGAATGACATGTCCACCAGATCTGTATACCAAGTCCTGCGTGGCCATGCAGGCGCTATTAGAATCACTGATGCTTTCTCCTGTTTGATTCTGGCAATCAATCGAGGAAGCATCGGGAAAGGTGGAAACACATGAGCCATCCTGAAGGTCCATGGTGCTGTCAAGGCATCTATCAGGACTGCTCCCGGATCCCTGGATCTGGACCCGTAGCGCGGAAGCTTGGCGTTCTGTCGAGACGCCATGAGATCTATCTCTGGTTTGCCCCAACGTCGAAGTATTTGGGCAAAGACCTCTGGATGAAGTTCCCACTCCCCCGGATGAAAAGTCTGACGACTTAAGAAATCCGCCTCCCAGTTCTCCACTCCCGGGATGTGGATTGCAGACAGGTGGCAAGAGTGAGACTCTGCCCAGCGAATTATCTTCGATACTTCCATCATTGCTAGGGAGCTTCTTGTCCCTCCCTGATGGTTGATATAAGCTACAGTCGTGATGTTATCCGACTGGAACCTGATGAACCCCCGAGTTGCTAACTGGGGCCAAGCCAGAAGAGCATTGAGGACTGCTCTCAATTCCAGAATGTTTATTGGAAGAAGACTCTCCTCCTGATTCCATAGTCCCTGAGCCTTCAGAGAATTCCAGACAGCGCCCCAACCTAGTAGGCTGGCGTCTGTTGTTACAATTGACCAGTCTGGCCTGCTGAATGGCATTCCCCTGGACAGATGTGGCCGATAAAGCCACCATAGAAGAGAATTTCTGGTCTCTTGAATGGAATGAAGGACACGGCATGCACTTTGAAGTTTTGTTAACCTGTCCTCTGTCAGGTAAATCTTCATTTCTACAGAATCTATCAGAGTCCCCAGGAAGGGAACTCTTGTGAGTGGAAAGAGAGAACTTTTCTCTTCGTTCACTTTCCATCCATGCGACCTTAGAAATGCCAGTACTATCTCTGTATGAGATTTGGCAGTTTGAAAGCTTGAAGCTTGTATCAGTATGTCGTCTAAGTACGGAGCTACTGAAATTCCTCGCGGTCTTAGTACCGCCAGAAGAGTGCCCAGAACCTTTGTGAAGATTCTTGGAGCCGTAGCCAGTCCGAATGGAAGAGCTACAAACTGGTAATGCCTGTCTAAAAAGGCAAACCTTAGATACCGGTAATGACTTCTGTGAATCGGTATGTGAAGGTAAGCATCCTTTAAATCCACTGTGGTCAAGTACTGACCCTCTTGGATCATGGGCAAAATTGTTCGAATAGTTTCCATCTTGAACGATGGAACTCTTAGGAATTTGTTTAGGATCTTTAAATCCAAGATTGGCCTGAAGGTTCCCTCTTTTTTGGGAACTACAAACAGATTTGAGTAAAACCCTTGTCCTTGTTCCAACCGCGGAACTGGATGGATCACTCCCATTAATAAAAGATCTTGTACGCAGCGTAGAAACGCTTCCTTCTTTGTTAGGTTTGTTGACAACCTTGACAGATGAAATCTCCCTCTTGGGGGAGAGGATTTGAAGTCCAGAAGGTATCCCTGAGATATGATCTCTAACGCCCAGGGATCCTGAACATCTCTTGCCCAAGCCTGGGCGAAGAGGGAAAGTCTGCCCCCCACTAGATCCGGTCCCGGATCGGGGGCCCTCAATTCATGCTGTCTTAGGGGCAGCAGCAGGTTTTCTGGCCTGTTTGCCCCTGTTCCAGGACTGGTTAGGTTTCCAGCCTTGTCTGTAGCGAGCAACAGCTCCTTCCTGTTTTGGTGCAGAGGAAGTTGATGCTGCTCCTGCTTTGAAATTACGAAAGGAACGAAAATTGGACTGTCTAGTCTTGGCTTTGGCCTTGTCCTGAGGCAGGGCATGACCTTTACCTCCTGTAATGTCATCAATAATCTCTTTCAAGCCGGGCCCGAATAAGGTCTGCCCTTTGAAAGGAATATTAAGCAATTTAGATTTAGACGTAACATCAGCTGACCAGGATTTTAGCCACAGAGCTCTGCGTGCCTGAATGGCGAATCCTGAATTTTTAGCCGCAAGTTTAGTTAAATGTACTACGGCATCTGAAATAAATGAATTAGCTAACTTAAGGAATTTAAGTTTGTGTGTGATGTCATCTAGTGTGGATGATTGAAGTGTCTCTTCCAGAGACTCAAACCAAAATGCTGCTGCAGCCGTGACAGGCGCAATACATGCAAGAGGTTGCAATATAAACCCTTGTTGAACAAACATTTTCTTAAGGTAACCCTCTAATTTTTTATCCATTGGATCTGAAAAAGCACAGCTATCCTCCACTGGGATAGTGGTACGCTTAGCTAAAGTAGAAACTGCTCCCTCCACCTTAGGGACCATTTGCCATAAGTCCCGTGTGGCGGCGTCTATTGGAAACATTTTTCTGAATATAGGAGGGGGTGAGAAAGGCACACCGGGTCTATCCCACTCCTTAGTAACAATGTCAGTAAGTCTCTTAGGTATAGGAAAAACGTCAGTACTCGTCGGTACCGCAAAATATTTATCCAACCTACACATTTTTTCTGGGATTGCAACTGTGTTACAATCATTCAGAGCCGCTAATACCTCCCCTAGTAACACACGGAGGTTCTCAAGCTTAAATTTAAAATTTGAAATGTCTGAGTCCAGTTTATTTGGATCAGAACCGTCACCCACAGAATGAAGCTCTCCGTCTTCATGTTCTGCAAACTGTGACGCAGTATCAGACATGGCCCTTGCATTATCAGCGCACTCTGTTCTCATCCCAGAGTGATCACGTTTACCTCTTAGTTCTGGTAGTTTAGCCAAAACTTCAGTCATAACAGTAGCCATATCTTGTAATGTGATTTGTAATGGCCGCCCAGATGTACTCGGCGCTACAATATCACGCACCTCCTGAGCGGGAGATGCAGGTACTGACACGTGAGGCGAGTTAGTCGGCATAACTCTCCCCTCGTTGTTTGGTGAAATATGTTCAATTTGTACAGATTGACTATTTTTTAAAGTAGCATCAATACATTTAGTACATAAATTTCTATTGGGCTCCACTTTGGCATTAACACATATAGCACAGATATCTTCCTCTGAATCAGACATGTTTAACACACTAGCAAATAAACAGCAACTTGGAAATACTTTTCAAAGTAATTTACAAATAATATGAAAACGAACTGTGCCTTTAAGAAGCACAGAAAAATATTATAACAGATAAAATAATTAAGTTATAGCATCAATCTTTGTCAGAATATACAGTTTTAGCAAAGGATTGTTCCCCTCAGCAAATGATAACTAACCCAGGCAGCAGAAAAAAAATACACAAATAAACGTTTTTTATATCACAGTCAATACAATCAGCACAGCTCTGCTGTATGATTACTTCCCTCAAAAAAGACTCTTGAGATCCCTGAACTCTGTAGAGATGAACCGGATCATGCAGGAAGAAAATGAACCTCTGACTGAGTTTTTCTGATGCATAGTGAAAGCACCAAAATGGCCCCTCCCCCACACACATAACAGTGAGAGGGATCAGTGAACTGCTCTAATTTAAATCAAAACTATTGCCAAGTGGAAAAAAAGTGCCCAAAACATTTTTTCACCCAGTACCTCAGAGAAAAAAACGTTTTTACATGCCAGCAAAAAAACGTTTTACCTCAATAATTAATTGTCATTTAAAACCTATTGCAAGTCCCTGCAAAATAGGTTAAGTCTATGTATACAGTTTAAAAGCCAGAGAAGTACCATTTCCCAGAAAACTGAAGTGTAAAATATACATACATGACAGCCTGATATCAGCTACATCTACTGCATTCAAGGCTGAGTTTACATTATAACGGTATGGCAGGATTTTCTCATCAATTCCATGTCAGAAAATAATAAACTGCTACATACCTCTTTGCAGATTAATCTGCCTGCTGTCCCCTGATCTGAAGTTTACCTCACTCCTCAGATGGCCGAGAAACAGCAATATGATCTTAACTACTCCGGCTAAAATCATAGAAAAACTCAGGTAGATTCTTCTTCAAATTCTACCAGAGAAGGAATAACACACTCCGGTGCTATTATAAAATAACAAACTTTTGATTGAAGATATAAAAACTAAATATATCACCATAGTCCTCTCACACATCCTATCTAGTCGTTGGGTGCAAGAGAATGACTGGAGGTGACGTAGAGGGGAGGAGCTATATAGCAACTCTGCTGGGTGAATCCTCTTGCACTTCCTGTAGGGGAGCAGTTAATATCCCACAAGTAATGATGACCCGTGGACTGATCACACTTAACAGAAGAAAAGATATTTAAGCAATATCTTATGGTAAATCTTTCTAGTAACAGGCTTACGTGCCTGAATCAAGGTATCAATGACCGAATCAGAAAAACCTCGCTTAGATAAAATCAAGCGTTCAATCACCAAGCAGTCAGCCACAGAGAAATTAGATTCGAATGAAGGAAGGGTCCCTGAATGAGAAGGCCCTGCCTCAATGGAAGCTTCCATGGTGGCAGAGAGGACATGTCCACCAGATCGGCCTTCCAAGTCCTGCGAGGCCACGCAGGAGCAATGAGAATCACCGAAGCCCTCTCCTGTTTGACTCGAGCAATCACCCGAGGAAGGAGAGCAAACGGTGGAAACACATAAGCTAGGTTTAACGACCAAGGCACTGCCAAGGCATCTATTAATTCGGCCTGAGGATACCTGGACCAGGATCCGTATCTTGGGAGCTTGGCATTCTGACGAGATGCCATAAGATCCGGCTCCGGTCTGCCCCATCTGAGAATCAGGGTGGCAAAGACCTCCGGTTGGAGTTCCCATTCCCCCGGATGAAACATCTTTCTGCTCAAAAAATCCGCTTCCCAGTTGTCCACTCCTGGGATGTAGATTGCTGACAGATAACAAGAGTGAGCCTCCGCCCACCGAATTATCTTGGATACTTCTGTCATCGATAAGGTACTCCTTGTTCCTCCCTGATGATTTATGTAAGCCACAGTCGTGATGTTGTCCAACTGAAATCGGATGAATTTGACCGAAGCCAACTGAGGCCAAGCCTGAAGCACATTGAATATTGCTCTCAACTCCAGAATATTGATTGGAAGTAGAGACTCCGACAGAGTCCACACACCCTGAGCCTTCAGGGAATTCCAGACTGCACCCCATCCTAGTAGATTGGCGGCCGTTGTCACTATCACCCATGAAGGTCTGCAGAAGCACGTCCCTTGGGACAGATGATCCAGCAACAACCACCAAAGAAGAGAGTCTCTTGTCTCCTGATCCAGATCTATCTGAGGAGACAAATTTGCATAATCTCCATTCCACAGCCTGAGCATGCTCAGTTGTAGAGGTCTGAGATGAAAACGAGCAAACGGAATGATGTCCATAGCCGCCACCATCAATCCAATTCCCTCCATGCAGTGAGCCACTGATGGCAGAGGATTGGACTGAAGGGCTCGGCATGTATTCAGAATCTAACTGACTTCCGTCAAGAAGATTTTCATGGATACAGAATCTATTAGAGTTCCCAGGAAAGGAACCCTTGTCTGTGGAATTAGTGAACTCTTTTCTAGAATCACCTTCCACCCGTGAGTCCTTAGAAAGGACAGAACCATGTCGGTATGAGACTTTGTCAGTTGATAAGACGCCTGGATCAGAATATCGTCGAGATAAGGCGCCACTGCAATGCCCCGCGGTCTGAGAACCGCCAGCAGAGACCCTAGAACCTTCGTGAAGATCCTGGGCGTCCAACCCAGCCCGAAGGGTAGAGCCACGAACTGAAAATGTTTGTCCAGAAAGGCAAATCTTAGGAACTGGTGATCTCTGTGGATAGGATATGAAGATATGCATCCTTTAAGTCCACGGTAGTCATATATTGACCTGAATCAATGGAAGATTTGTCCAAATAGTCTCCATCTTGAAGGATGGGACTCTGAGAAACATTGTTTAGACTCTTGAGATCTAAAATGGGTCGGAACGTTCCCTCTTTTTTGGGAACCACGAAAAGATTAGAGTAAAACCCCTGCCCCTGTATTGGAACGGGACAAATTACTTCCATAGTGGAGAGATCTTTTACATAATGTAAGAATGCCTCTTTTTATCTGGTCTACAGATAATCGTGAAAGAAGGAACCTTCCCCTTGGGAAGGAATTTTTGAACTCCAGCTGATACCCTTGAGACACAATATTCCAGTGTCCAGGGATCCTGAACCTCTCTTATCCAAGCCTGGACAAAGAGAGAAAGTTTGTCCCCTACAAGATCCGGTCCCGGATCGGGGGGCCGCCCCTTCATGCTGTCTTGGGAGCAGCAGCGGGCTTCTTGGGTTGTTTACCCTTGTTCCAAGCCTGGTTGGCTTGTGCAAAATTCCCTTCCTGTTTAACGGAAGAGGAGACTCCCTTGAAATTTTGAAAAGAACAAAAGTTACTCTGTCTGCCCCTCTGCTTAGATGTCTTATCCTGAGGTAGGAGGTGACCCTTACCTCCCGTAATGTCAGAAATGATCTCTTTCAAGTCAGGCACGAATAGGGTCTTACCCTTGAAAGGAATAGCCAAAAGCTTGGATTTAGAGGAAACATCCGCAGACCAAGATTTTAACCATAAGGCTCTGCATGCTAAAATGGCAAATCGTGCATTCTTAGCCGCCAATTTGGCAATCTGGAAAGCGGCATCCGTAACAAAAGAATTTGCCAGCTTAAGGGCCTTTATTCTATCCAGTATTTCCTCTAAAGAAGTCTGTCTTAAGAGACTCTTCTAAGGCATCAAACCAGAAGGCAGCCACCATTGTGACTGGTAAAATGCAGGCCGTCGGTTGTAATAGAAACCCTTGATGAATAAATAGCTTTTTTTAAAAGACCCTCAAACTTTTTGTCCATAGGGTCTTTGAAGGCACAACTGTCCTCAATAGGGATTGTCGTACGCTTAGCCAGGGTAGAGATAGCTCACTCCACCTTAGGAACTGTCTGCCAAGAGTCCCGAACGGTGTCAGCTATAGGGTACATTTTCCTAAAATTAGGGGAAGGTGAGAACAGGATACCCAGTCTTTCCCATTCCCGAGTAACAATTTCCGAAATTCTATTAGGAACCGGAAAGACATCAGAATAAGAAGGAACTTCTAAGTATTTGTCCATCTTACACAATTTCTCTAGTCGTACCACAGTAGAGTCATCAAAATCTCCCGCAGCAACAGACGGAGGTGTTCAAGTTTAAATCTGAAAGACATGACATCTGAATCTGTCTGGGGCAAAGCACTCCCTGAGTCAGATAGATCCCCCTCGGACAGGTTCTCCCTACCTCCAACTCAGAGCCCTGAGAGGGTACATCGTTTGGGCGGGTGTTAGAGGTAGTGACGCTTGGGGAGAAAGTAGCGGCATACCCCGAGTCTCATCAGCCTGAGAAACATCCTTAGGCATCTCTTTATTAAAGAATATCTGATCTTTATATTGCAATGCCCTCTCAGTGCATGAGGGACAAAAAGTAAGCGGGAGTTCCACAATGGCATTTAAACACATGGAACAAGTACTGGCTTCAAGGTCATCCATAGTAAAAAACAGAAAATCGTATTCAGTTATATCAAACACTTGTTATGCACAATCTCGTTATAGAATAAAAACAACTGTGCCTTTAAATTTAAAAAAAAAAACTTTTTGCGCAGCACACTGTGCGAAGGAAAACTCTTATAATTGTGGCCTTGAAAAATAGAAGTCGCGGTTATACGTATCCCATGAACAGTTAACTAACTTTTAAAGGATAACTGCACCCTCAAATTTAGACACTTCAAATTTAAACACCTCGCCAAAGCTCTACTGCGGCGCTTACCTGCCCCCTCTCTGAGACAAAAGAACTTCACCCGTGCAGCAGAGTGTCTAGACAAGTATCCGTCCGCCTCCCAGACAGACACTGCGCTGCTTCTACTTGCGCGCAAAAGATTACCCTGCCCATCGTGGGCGTATCAGAGCGGAAATCCAGCACGTCTCATTACCATAGTTCTTTATTGCGAAAAAACTAAAATGGAGCCATCTGAGTAGCGTTGCACCTCATAAAAGTGCCCCACATTAAGCCAGTCCCCCTGTTAATGTCACATCCTAACCATGCCGCAAGAGTATTAAAAATAACGTGATCCGGAGTGCACTACTCCGAGAAATCCCCAGAGTCAGCCCACACATGAAAGGGTTAAAATAGCGTATATTATATTACTACCGCACCCCATATTTTCATTATGTCCCATAATGATAGCAGCCATCAGACCAGAGAATAATAGGGCACAGACATAGGCCAGCTTACAGAGAGAGAAAGACAGTCCTTTCACAGAAAATAAGAGACTGCACAGACCTCCATGTTGAGTAACAACATGACTCGTCCCACACTGCAAGAGGTTCTTCATCTCCTCCAGGAATCTGTGGGAACAAACTGAGTCTTAGATAAAATTTGCTAAGACCATATTCATCAGGGCAGCCCCCAATGGGAGTCACAGAGGAACGGATGTAATCTGCACAGACCCTATAGCTGTACCCTGAGTAAAATAGTACACACTGGCACCATTTGAAAATAAAAAACTCTTGATTGAAGAAACAAAATTTATGCTTACCTGATAAATTTCTCTCGTGTGGTGTATCCAGTCCACGGGTTCATCCATTACTTGTGGGATATTCTCCTTCCCAACAGGAAGTTGCAAAGAGGACACCCACAGCAGAGCTGTCTATATAGCTCCTCCCTTAACCCCCACCCCCAGTCATTCGACCGAAGGCAAGTAAGAAAAAGGAGAAACTATAGGGTGCAGTGGTGACTGTAGTTGTAAAAAATTAAAATTCCTGACTTAAAATGACAGGGCGGGCCGTGGACTGGATACACCACAAGAGAAAGAAATTTATCAGGTAAGCATAAATTTTGTTTTCTCTTGTAAGGTGTATCCAGTCCATGGGTTCATCCATTACTTGTGGGATACCATTACCAAAGCTTTAGGACACGGATGAAGGGAGGGACAAGGCAGGAACTTAAACAGAAGGCACCACTGCCTGTAAGACCTTTCTCCCAAAAATAACCTCCGAGGAAGCAAAAGTATCAAATTTGTAGAATTTAGAAAAAGTATGAAGCGAAGACCAAGTTGCCGCCTTGCAAATCTGTTCAACAGAAGCCTCATTTTTAAATGCCCATGTGGAAGCTACCGCTCTAGTAGAGTGAGCTGTAATCCTCTCAGGAGGCTGCTGGCCAGCAGTCTCATAAGCTAACCGGATCATGCTTCTCAGCCAAAAAGAAAGAAGTTGCCGAAGCCTTGAGACCTCTCCTCTTTCCAGAGTAGACTACAAACAAGGCAGATGTTTGATGAAAATCCTTAGTTGCTTGTAAGTAGAACTTTAAAGCACGAACCACATCCAGATTGTGCAACAACCGTTCCTTCTTAGAAGAAGGATTCGGACACAGAGAAGGAACAACAATTTCCTGATTAATATTTCTATTGGAAACAACCTTAGGAAGAAAACCTGGCTTAGTACGTAACACCAACTTATCCGCATGGAAAATCAGATAGGGTGAATCACACTGCAGAGCAGACAACTCTGAAACTCTTCGAGCTGAAGAGATAGCAACTAGAAACAAAATTTTCCAAGATAAAAGTTTAATATCTAATGAATGCATAGGTTCAAACAGAACCCCTTGGCGGAGCACCTGGTTTAAATACCGGCTTGATTCTGACCAAAGCCTAACAAAACTCCCGAATGTCTGGAACATCTGCCAGACGCTTGTGAAAGAGGACAGAGCAGATATCTGTCCTTTAAAGGAACTAGCTGTAAGAAAATTTTCTTTAGGAGACCGTCCAATTTTTTATCCATAGGATCTTTGAAAGCACAACTGTCCTCAATCGGAATAGTTGTACGCTTAGCTAAAGTAGAAATAGCTCCCTCCACCTTGGGGACCGTTTGCCATGAGTCCCGCATGGCGTCAGCTATGGGGAACATTTTTTAAACACAGGAGGGGGAGAGAACGGAATACCTGGTCTATCCAATTCCTTAGTTATAATTTTCGACAACCTTTTAGGGACTGGGAAAACATCAGTGTAAACAGGCACTGCAAAGTATTTGTCCATTTTACACAATTTGTCTGGTACCACAATGTGGTCACAATCATCCAGAGTCGTTAAGACCTCCCTAAGAAATAAACAGAGGTGTTCAAGCTTAAATTTAAATGTTGACATGTCAGAGTCGGGCTGAAGTAATAACTTCCCTGAATCTGAAAGATCACCCTCAGATATCAAATCCCTTGCGCCAACTTCGGAACATTGTGAGGGCATAACGGACATATCTACTAAAGCGTCAGAAAACTCTGTATTTGTTCTAGCCCCAGAGCTGTCTCGCTTTCCTTGTAACCCTGGCAGTTTAGACAACACCTCTGTGAGAGTAGAACTCATAACTGCCGCCATGTCTCGTAAGGTAAAAGAATTAGACGCATCTGGCGTCATTTGTGCGGGAATAACAGGTTCTGACCCATGGGGAGAGCTAGACTACATAATCTCCCTTCTTACAATCTGAGAATCCTCTGGTGATATATTTTTTAAAGCCACAATATGGTCTTTGTAACTTATAGATAGTTCAGTACAAGTGGTACACATTCTAAGAGGGGGTTCCACAATGGCATCTAAACATATTGAACAGGTAGATTCTTCTACGTCAGACATGTTTAACAGACTAGCAAAGACACAAGCAAACTTGGAAAACACTTTATTAAAGCAAAAATCAGCAATTTCCTTAAACCGGTACTGTACCTTTAAGAGAAAAAAAGTAGCACATAAACTGCAAAACAGTGAAAAAAAGTAGTAAATGATTCGAAATTTTTACAGTGTGTATAGGAAACCAAAGTAATACTCCCACCACACTCGATGTCAGAGGGGCCTTAAAGAAACACTCCTAGGAGTTTGTGAAAAAGCCATGTGGAAAATCAAACCCCAAAAACAAGTTTAAACACTCTCAAAAAAACGATCTGCATGTGTAAAAGGCAAATGTTTTTAACACCTTAATCACCAGATAACAAATAACATGAGTATTACCCAACCTTGCAAGCTTGATCCCAGTCCTTATTAAATCACTGGATCTAGCTTACCACATTTCCAAAAAGGCTCTGTCAGTATTTTCTAGAACTTATCTCTCTAGAAACAATTATACTGAACATACCTCAAAGCAGGCAAACTGCAGGAAGTTCCCCCAGCTGAAGTTTTCCCATACTCTTCAGTTATGTGTGAGAACAGCAATGGACCTTAGTTACAATCTGCTAAGATCATTATCCTCCAGGCAGAATTCTTCTTCTAATTTCTGCCTGAGAGCAAACAGTACAACGCCGGTACCGTTTAAAATAAATTCTTGATTGAAGATGAAAACTACACTAAATCACCACATATCTCTTTATACTTCCACTTGTCGAGAACTTGCAAAGAGAATGACTGGGGGTGGGGGTTAAGGGAGGAGCTATATAGACAGCTCTGCTGTGGGTGTCCTCTTTGCAACTTCCTGTTGGGAAGGAGAATATCCCACAAGTAATGGATGAACCCGTGGACTGGATATACCTTTCAAGAGAAATCTAAACTAACACCTCACTTTACCTCTCTCCTATTACTAACACAGGCAAAGAGAATGACTGGAGTGGGAGGGAAGGGAGGAGCTATATATACATCTCTGCTGTGGTGCTATTTGCCTCCTCCTGCTGACCAGGAGGCGATATCCCATAAGTAAGGATGAAATCCGTGGACTCGTCATATCTTGTAAAAGAAATATATAAATATATATATATATATATATATATATATATATATACTCTCCAATTTACTTTCATGATTTATTTTGTCCCTTATTCCTGTAATTCCATTCTGAAATAGTGAGCTTTTCAGTTCCTGTCAGAAATAGAAGTGCAGAACGCTGTTATATTCCACACAGCCATTGGCTGCACACTCTAGTGACCTATTTATAACTGTCCCTAATTGGCCACAGCAGAGAAGGTAAAATAAGTTACAACATGGCAGCTCCAACTGTTTTATAGACACAAACTTCACACTTATTTTCTCAATATTTAAACAGCTAACAATTTTTTTTTTTTAAATCTACATATTATTCTCCTCAGACTAATCTTTTCTTTGAATGCATCATATCTAGCATTTATTAAGTGTTTAATGTCCCTTTAAAGTAAACTGAGCAAAAAATAAATTGGTATTTAGAGAGAAGCAGTTTTCAGGTCAAAGGAAGCTCAGCTACACTAGTGAGGCTGGGAGCTGGCTTGTGTCAACATGCTGTGTATACCTGCCCTGGAGCAAACCATCTGATACACTCAAAGTCAAATTCAGTATTGCTAGGTTTACACATGGTGAGAGACTTTATGGAAACGTTTCAAGATACAAACATGCTGCTGTAATGCAAGGGCAGAATAGTAAAAAAGGAAAAAAAAGAAGCAACTTCGTGTCACTATCCAACTCTACCCTTCTTCATTAAAGTAATGATGAAAAGGGGGGGCGGAGCTGCGCCGTGCTGGAGCATGGAAGCAGTGTAACTAAGCTCCGGAGCTGTCGGGCCTTTTATGGCATACAAACTGGCATTTTATAATCCAATATGGCTATGACCGTCTATACTATGACCCTCTAAATAGCTGGCCTGAGATCTGTAACTAATTCTGGGCATAATGGACTTAATTTCAACACAGAAGATCGCCGGAGCAAAGGTCGCGGCCGCCATCTTGCCGCATATAATATAAGAAGCACTGAAAATAACAGGACACGATCCCGCCGCCTCACCACACAGAGATAACCATCTCCCTTAATCCCTCATCGTGGGCGACTACACTTTTACTCCCGCATGTGACCAGTAAAGGGAGTTGAGTTACGAGCTACAAGGCGGTACCAGATCCAGCCGGGCCGACACGTGAGAAGACAGGTATTATTCTGGCATACACAACGCCTAGCTTCCAGGCTCTCACATACAGCACACTGAGATACTACCTCTGAATTCAAAAAGCACTTACCGGAGCACTCACTGGGGCCTTATCTGACAATAGACTAACCTGTGACGTATGTTTAGGGGAACTCGGGCCTACGGACCCGCTTTTAGGCCTCAAACAACTGCTTCCCACCACAATTGTACGCATAGTTAGATCACTCCTCTGGTTACGATCCCTCTCACCGCATTGCCTAACAATACGGCCACCCTCAACCATAACATGACCAGCAGAAAAGGCAATAAATCAGACAAGCAAAACAAACAGTTGGGGCCATCAGTTTCTTCATTTTTTCATCCACACGAACCATCAGTTCCAGAAACTATGCACTCTCAAGAACCAGCATCCACTATCCCGGCTCCTGCTTCCACACAGGACCCTTTACAGTCTATACAATCGCAGATTGCTGGCCTTCCATCTAAATCAGACATTGAATCACTAAAAAAGTTCATCAAAGATGAGATTAAAGATTTAAAGAAAGACCTTAACGAACTAGGCTCTAGAATGGAATTTTTGGAGGACGGCCAGGACCACCTTAACAACATGGTCAGTACAAACTCTAACCAACTGTCTATACATGACTCAATGCTTCAAAGCCTATCTGATAAAATAGAAGACCTCGAAAATCGAGGCCGGAGGAACAATCTGCGAATACGTGGGATCCCAGAGGAGGTCTCACAAGATCAACTTAGAACATATGTCACAGAACTCTTTCAGTTTCTTCTCCCTCAATCTCCCAATCTTCTGCCAGAAGACATTGAAAGAATACATAGGGCCCTTAGACCTCCCAGCAGACCTCCTGCTCCCCCAAGAGATGTTGTTCTCAAATTTCTGAAATACACTGTAAAAGAAGAGATGTGGCAATCGGCCAGGACCAGAAGAGTAATCCAATTTCACAACCACAATTTGCAGATATTCCAAGATCTCTGCCCTCAAACAATCCAGCGTAGGAGAGAGGTCCGTTTTATAACTAAGGTTCTACAAGAAAACAACATACGATATCGCTGGGGCTTTCCATTTAGCCTTATAATCTCGCACAACGGAGGGCAAGTGATATATAAAAGTTTTCCGGATCTAGACCACATATCAAAAAAACTTAACCTCTCATTTGAGCCGCCACCAGAGACAGTCATAGACCCTCCACTCCTGAGGAATCACCCGGAGGAAGGATCTTCAAGAGAGCAAAGAATTCCTTGGTCTAGGGTGGCCCCCAAGAGGCGCAAGACCGGCCTCCCTACACCAGACGAAGATACCTGACACCTCTAGCAACGCTACCTCACCTCCCTTCCTTATAGGACATTAGGCTTACAGACTATTACTGTGATAAACGCAGTTGCTATTTTGATCTTAAGCTCCTGTGAACCGACATCAGCCTTGAAGCTCCTAGGGTATCGTATGATCATTTCGAACTCTTGTTTTATTTCACCCTAGTTTAATGTGTTTAACTGTTCAGTTGGGTTTATCTACACTTTTATTATAAATGATATTTCCCGGTCATATACCTTACGAATGCCATAGAAGTTCCCCGACATCATTCCACCCCCTTGAATGGTGTCATGTCAGAACTTCACGACCACCATTTGTTACCATAAAATTTTAAGTTTCTATTTATGCTTGTTTTTTCATATGCTCACATTTAAGCAATCCGTTTTTACTAGAAATGTCATAACTGTTTCTGAATGTCTATATACACCTAATACCAGTCGAATTTTGCATACAATTGTTTTTTTGTACTGTTCATTTATATATCAGTATGTTTATTTCCAAGAATTCTTTGTTTCTATTCAGCAATTGTTCTCACAGATAATACACAGGGTACTACTCACCTCCCGCACTAATACCCACATTTACTCTCTACAACATTTAGCTATAATCACCCTATGCTGCTCCCCGAGTGTCCCAGCATCCTATTTAACTATAGTCACCCTTGAATATATAAGATATGACTGCACAACCTAGGACTATCAATTTACTGTCCCATAATGTTAAAGGGCTAAATATCCCCCAGAAGAGATCCCAAGCCTTGAGAGATTATCATAGACTTAAAAGCGATATTATCCTCCTCCAAGAGACCCATTTTAAGAAAGGCAGAGAACCCATGCAGTCCCTTAGGAAATTCGGCCAAGTCTTTCTCTCATCACATTCTACAAAACACAACGGTGTAGGAATTCTGATACGTAAACAGATTCCCTTCCATCTCACTAATATTTTTAGAGATAAAGAAGGAAGACTAATAGTGATTACTGGCCGACTATTCAATAAAGTCATAACCATTGCTAACGTATATGCCCCTAACTCTGGAGATGCCCCGTTCTTCCTTAGAACCACTAACATAATTTCTGAAATGTCTAGGGGTTGTCTGATTGTAGGAGGAGATTTTAATTTAGCTTTAAACCCGGATTTAGACTGCTCCTCTGGAACGTCATCCATACCCCAAAAGACGTTAAAATTAATTAAATCCCATATTTCAAAATTAAATGTCCATGATGCCTGGCGAATTCACCACCCAAACGTTAAAGACTATACGTTCTTCTCCCATCCCCATCAAACTTATTCCCGCATCGATTACTTCATGATTGACGTCACTAGCTTAGCCTTAGTCCAATCCTCTAATATCCTCCCCATAACCTGGTCAGATCACGCAATGGTTAGTTGCTCTTTAACTTGGCCCACTTCACAGAGACCAGAACGCACTTGGAGACTTGACGAAACATTACTGACCGACCCAATTTCCAAACTTCACATCCAAGAGAAAATTGAATCCTATTTTCAGTCAAATGTCACACCTGATGTCACCCCCCTCCAAATATGGGAAGCACATAAGTGCGTTATTAGGGGAGAACTAATCGCGCTCAAAGCGAGAATAACCAAACAAAACTCCTTGGCACTCAGTAATTTATTAGAAGAACTAGACAAACTCCAAGACACCCATAAGAGACACCCAAAGGCCCATTCGTTACTCGAACATATCACTCATAAACAGAGGCAGTTGGCCCTCCTTTTAGGCTTAGAAGCCAAACGTAGAGCTCTCTTCCTTAGGAGACGATTTTACGAAGGGGGAAATAGACAGGGCAAGCTTCTGGCACGTTTATTACGAAATAAATCCTCTAAGGGATATATTATGACTATAAAAGATAATAAAGGCAAAACTTGGTCCACCTCTTCCGACATAGCAGATAATTTCAAATCCTATTACGAGGACCTTTATAATTTAGACAGGAAAAACACTCCACCTTCACCCTCAGACATAACCAACTACCTTACCTCACTTAATCTCCCCTCCCTGACAGAAGACCAAAAATTAAACCTAGAATCCCCTTTCACCTTAAAGGAACTCCGAAAGGCTATCCTCTCCTTCCCGCCTGGCAAAGCTCCAGGCCCAGATGGCTTTGGTCACTCATATTACTCTAAATTTATAGACATCCTTGGTCCCCACCTCCTATCACATTTCTCTGACATTGATAATGACAATTTCTTCCACCCTCAATCCCTCCAAGCTCATATTTCAATAATACCGAAACCAAACAAGCCCCTAGATCATATCCCTAACTATAGGCCAATTTCTCTGCTAAACGCAGATATAAAAATATTCGCTAAAATGTTAGCTATTAGACTAAACCAATACCTCCCCCAGCTCATCCACCAAGATCAAGTTGGCTTCGTCCCACTCAGGGAGGCTAAGGACAACACAGTCCGAAATCTCCACCTACTTATCCACTCCAAAAGACAGGGCCTTCCCGCAGTCTGGTTGTCAACCGATGCGGAGAAGGCCTTTGACCGAGTTCGATGGTCCTTCCTTAGGGCCACACTGAAATCCATGGGCCTCGGCGAACTTATGCTCCATAGAATTTTTGCTTTATATAACAACCCCAGTGCCCGAATCTCCCTGAACGGCATCCTGTCCCGCCCCTTCCCGATAACTAACGGCACCAGGCAGGGGTGCCCATTGTCCCCTTTACTATTTATATGTCTTTTGGAGACTTTTGCTGCCAGAGTCAGACAAAACCCAAACATTAAGGGTATATCAGTTGGGGGAGAAACTTATAAATTATCCCTCTTCGCAGACGACGTGCTGTTTTCTCTCACATCTCCGGATAAGTCAATACCCATACTCCTAGATGAATTGTCACTTTTTCATGTACTAACCAACTTTACCATTAACCAGTCTAAGTCTGAGTATATAGGGATTTCACTACCAGACACCCTTGCCCAACAAATCGAACTCACCTGTCCCTTCCGACGGTGTAAAACATCATTGAGATACTTAGGCATTAATCTCACTGCAGACGTAGATTCAACATTTCGCTATAATTATATCCCCCTTAAGACATCCCTAGAACGTGAACTCTCCTCATGGCACTCTAGACACCTGTCATGGATGGGTAGAATCAACTCGATAAAAATGACGGCTTTCCCCAGACTCCTTTATGTACTGCAAGCTCTCCCGATCCCTCTCCCACCACGATACCTCACGAATATTCAAAGACTGTTCAACTCCTTTATTTGGGGAGGCAGACACTCTAGAATTAATAATAAGATAATGATATCCCCCCGATTACATGGTGGTCTGGGAGTCCCCAATTTAGAATTATACAGATCTGCCATCTATATCCAAAGGATCCTCGATTGGAGGATACATGGATCTCAAAAACGTTGGGTTCACCTGGAAGAATATCCATATAAAGACCTGAATCTCCGCTCTGTATGCTGGTCCCCCCGATTTGAAAACATAATCCACAATATAGACAATCCAATAACTAAAGAGACCTTATTACAGTGGGGGAAAACGAATAAAATTAACCCTTACCTTTCATCCAACCCCTCCCCACTCACTTCCCTGACACATAATACTGAGTTTTCTCTGGCTGACTTGGGGACTGTCCCCTCCGACCCACACCAACACTCCGACATTGCGATACACCACCTCTCAGAGAATGAACACTTACTCCCACACACCACACTTCAGGAGCGGAACTTCACTTGGGCCAACAACTGGTTCAACTATAGAAGACTTCATAATTATATTACAACTCATAAATCCAGTAATAACATGCTCAGACCTATGACTAGACTGGAGACGTTGATAACATCACCTACCCCTCTAAGGCATACCTTATCTAAAATTTATTATATTTTAACCCAACCTCCCCCGGGATACTTACCTGGTGCGATCGAATCATGGGAAAGGGAGTTAGGAGTTATAATTCTTCCCCAAGTAGCATCATCTATATTTATAAACACTATGTCATCCTCTTCATCAGCAGCCCTTCTAGAGATGAATTATAAAATCCTTCATAACTGGTATCTTACACCTAGACGACTATATAAACTATACCCTACAACCGGGAATAGATGCTGGCGCTGCGGGCACTCGGGGAGTGGAATGGGCCACATGTGGTGGTGGTGCAACAGCATCACTTGGTTCTGGAGAACTCTTCTTGGTGAAATTGAGAAAATTTTCCAATTCATACTCCCCTTTGATCCCTTAATATTTCTTCTAAATAAACACATCAAACTCCCCTCCAAGTCCCATATCATTTTGCTTCGCATATTCACAAATAGTGCTAAAGCACTTATTGCAAAGAACTGGAAATCCCAAACCCCCCTTAATATCACAATGTGGAGAAACAAAGTTAGCGATCTTATAGAACTAGAGGAATATAAAGCTTTTAGATTGGACACTAGGGATCATTATATTAATGCACAAAAACAGAATTTATGTTTACCTGATAAATTACTTTCTCCAACGGTGTGTCCGGTCCACGGCGTCATCCTTACTTGTGGGATATTCTCTTCCCCAACAGGAAATGGCAAAGAGCCCAGCAAAGCTGGTCACATGATCCCTCCTAGGCTCCGCCTACCCCAGTCATTCGACCGACGTTAAGGAGGAATATTTGCATAGGAGAAACCATATGGTACCGTGGTGACTGTAGTTAAAGAAAATAAATTATCAGACCTGATTAAAAAAACCAGGGCGGGCCGTGGACCGGACACACCGTTGGAGAAAGTAATTTATCAGGTAAACATAAATTCTGTTTTCTCCAACATAGGTGTGTCCGGTCCACGGCGTCATCCTTACTTGTGGGAACCAATACCAAAGCTTTAGGACACGGATGAAGGGAGGGAGCAAATCAGGTCACCTAAATGGAAGGCACCACGGCTTGCAAAACCTTTCTCCCAAAAATAGCCTCAGAAGAAGCAAAAGTATCAAACTTGTAAAATTTGGTAAAAGTGTGCAGTGAAGACCAAGTCGCTGCCCTACATATCTGATCAACAGAAGCCTCGTTCTTGAAGGCCCATGTGGAAGCCACAGCCCTAGTGGAATGAGCTGTGATTCTTTCGGGAGGCTGCCGTCCGGCAGTCTCGTAAGCCAATCTGATGATGCTTTTAATCCAAAAAGAGAGAGAGGTAGAAGTTGCTTTTTGACCTCTCCTTTTACCGGAATAAACAACAAACAAGGAAGATGTTTGTCTAAAATCCTTTTTAGCATCTAAATAGAATTTTAGAGCGCGAACAACGTCCAAATTGTGCAACAAACGTTCCTTCTTTGAAACTGGTTTCGGACACAGAGAAGGTACGATAATCTCCTGGTTAATGTTTTTGTTAGAAACAACTTTTGGAAGAAAACCAGGTTTAGTACGTAAAACCACCTTATCTGCATGGAACACCAGATAAGGAGGAGAACACTGCAGAGCAGATAATTCTGAAACTCTTCTAGCAGAAGAAATTGCAACTAAAAACAAAACTTTCCAAGATAATAACTTAATATCAACGGAATGCAAGGGTTCAAACGGAACCCCCTGAAGAACTGAAAGAACTAAATTGAGACTCCAAGGAGGAGTCAAAGGTTTGTAAACAGGCTTAATTCTAACCAGAGCCTGAACAAAGGCTTGAACATCTGGCACAGCGGCCAGCTTTTTGTGAAGTAACACAGACAAGGCAGAAATCTGTCCCTTCAGGGAACTTGCAGATAATCCTTTTTCCAATCCTTCTTGAAGGAAGGATAGAATCCTAGGAATCTTAACCTTGTCCCAAGGGAATCCTTTAGATTCACACCAACAGATATATTTTTTCCAAATTTTGTGGTAAATCTTTCTAGTTACAGGCTTTCTGGCCTGAACAAGAGTATCGATAACAGAATCTGAGAATCCTCGCTTCGATAAGATCAAGCGTTCAATCTCCAAGCAGTCAGCTGGAGTGAAACCAGATTCGGATGTTCGAACGGACCCTGAACAAGAAGGTCTCGTCTCAAAGGTAGCTTCCAAGGAGGAGCCGATGACATATTCACCAGATCTGCGTACCAAGTCCTGCGTGGCCACGCAGGAGCTATCAAGATCACCGACGCCCTCTCCTGATTGATCCTGGCTACCAGCCTGGGGATGAGAGGAAACGGCGGGAACACATAAGCTAGTTTGAAGGTCCAAGGTGCTACTAGTGCATCCACTAGAGCCGCCTTGGGATCCCTGGATCTGGACCCGTAGCAAGGAACTTTGAAGTTCTGACGAGAGGCCATCAGATCCATGTCTGGAATGCCCCACAGCTGAGTGACTTGGGCAAAGATTTCCGGATGGAGTTCCCACTCCCCCGGATGCAATGTCTGACGACTCAGAAAATCCGCTTCCCAATTTTCCACTCCTGGGATGTGGATAGCAGACAGGTGGCAGGAGTGAGACTCCGCCCATAGAATGATTTTGGTCACTTCTTCCATCGCCAGGGAACTCCTTGTTCCCCCCTGATGGTTGATGTACGCAACCGTTGTCATGTTGTCTGATTGAAACCGTATGAACTTGGCCCTCGCTAGCTGAGGCCAAGCCTTGAGAGCATTGAATATCGCTCTCAGTTCCAGAATATTTATCGGTAGAAGAGATTCTTCCCGAGACCAAAGACCCTGAGCTTTCAGGGATCCCCAGACCGCGCCCCAGCCCATCAGACTGGCGTCGGTCGTGACAATGACCCACTCTGGTCTGCGGAATGTCATCCCTCGTGACAGGTTGTCCAGGGACAGCCACCAACGGAGTGAGTCTCTGGTCCTCTGATTTACTTGTATCTTCGGAGACAAGTCTGTATAGTCCCCATTCCACTGACTGAGCATGCACAGTTGTAATGGTCTTAGATGAATGCGTGCAAAAGGAACTATGTCCATTGCCGCTACCATCAACCCGATCACTTCCATGCACTGAGCTATGGAAGGAAGAGGAACGGAATGAAGTATCCGACAAGAGTCTAGAAGTTTTGTTTTTCTGGCCTCTGTCAGAAAAATCCTCATTTCTAAGGAGTCTATTATTGTTCCCAAGAAGGGAACCCTTGTTGACGGAGATAGAGAACTCTTTTCCACGTTCACTTTCCATCCGTGAGATCTGAGAAAGGCCAGGACAATGTCCGTGTGAGCCTTTGCTTGAGGAAGGGACGACGCTTGAATCAGAATGTCGTCCAAGTAAGGTACTACAGCAATGCCCCTTGGTCTTAGCACAGCTAGAAGGGACCCTAGTACCTTTGTGAAAATCCTTGGAGCAGTGGCTAATCCGAAAGGAAGCGCCACGAACTGGTAATGTTTGTCCAGGAATGCGAACCTCAGGAACCGATGATGTTCCTTGTGGATAGGAATATGTAGATACGCATCCTTTAAATCCACCGTGGTCATGAATTGACCTTCCTGGATGGAAGGAAGAATAGTTCGAATGGTTTCCATCTTGAACGATGGAACCTTGAGAAACTTGTTTAAGATCTTGAGATCTAAGATTGGTCTGAACGTTCCCTCTTTTTTGGGAACTATAAACAGATTGGAGTAGAACCCCATCCCTTGTTCTCTTAATGGAACGGGATGAATCACTCCCATTTTTAACAGGTCTTCTACACAATGTAAGAATGCCTGTCTTTTTATGTGGTCTGAAGACAACTGAGACCTGTGGAACCTCCCCCTTGGGGGAAGTCCCTTGAATTCCAGAAGATAACCTTGGGAGACTATTTCTAGCGCCCAAGGATCCAGAACATCTCTTGCCCAAGCCTGAGCGAAGAGAGAGAGTCTGCCCCCCACCAGATCCGGTCCCGGATCGGGGGCCAACATTTCATGCTGTCTTGGTAGCAGTGGCAGGTTTCTTGGCCTGCTTTCCCTTGTTCCAGCCTTGCATTGGTCTCCAAGCTGGCTTGGCTTGAGAAGTATTACCCTCTTGCTTAGAGGACGTAGCACTTTGGGCTGGTCCGTTTCTACGAAAGGGACGAAAATTAGGTTTATTTTTTGCCTTGAAAGGCCGATCCTGAGGAAGGGCGTGGCCCTTACCCCCAGTGATATCCGAGATAATCTCTTTCAAGTCAGGGCCAAACAGCGTTTTCCCCTTGAAAGGAATGTTAAGTAACTTGTTCTTGGAAGACGCATCAGCCGACCAAGATTTCAACCAAAGCGCTCTGCGCGCCACAATAGCAAACCCAGAATTCTTAGCCGCTAACCTAGCCAATTGCAAAGTGGCGTCTAGGGTGAAAGAATTAGCCAATTTGAGAGCATTGATTCTGTCCATAATCTCCTCATAAGGAGGAGAATCACTGTCGACCGCCTTTATCAGCTCATCGAACCAGAAACATGCGGCTGTAGCGACAGGGACAATGCATGAAATTGGTTGTAGAAGGTAACCCTGCTGAACAAACATCTTTTTAAGCAAACCTTCTAATTTTTTATCCATAGGATCTTTGAAAGCACAACTATCCTCTATGGGTATAGTGGTGCGTTTGTTTAAAGTGGAAACCGCTCCCTCGACCTTGGGGACTGTCTGCCATAAGTCCTTTCTGGGGTCGACCATAGGAAACAATTTTTTAAATATGGGGGGAGGGACGAAAGGAATACCGGGCCTTTCCCATTCTTTATTAACAATGTCCGCCACCCGCTTGGGTATAGGAAAAGCGTCTGGGAGCCCCGGCACCTCTAGGAACTTGTCCATTTTACATAGTTTCTCTGGGATGACCAACTTGTCACAATCATCCAGAGTGGATAATACCTCCTTAAGCAGAATGCGGAGATGTTCCAACTTAAATTTAAATGCAATCACATCAGGTTCAGCTTGTTGAGAAATGTTCCCTGAATCAGTAATTTCTCCCTCAGACAAAACCTCCCTGGCCCCATCAGACTGAGTTAGGGGCCCTTCAGAAATATTAATATCAGCGTCGTCATGCTCTTCAGTATCTAAAACAGAGCAGTCGCGCTTACGCTGATAAGTGTTCATTTTGGCTAAAATGTTTTTGACAGAATTATCCATTACAGCCGTTAATTGTTGCATAGTAAGGAGTATTGGCGCGCTAGATGTACTAGGGGCCTCCTGAGTGGGCAAGACTCGTGTAGACGAAGGAGGGAATGATGCAGTACCATGCTTACTCCCCTCACTTGAGGAATCATCTTGGGCATCATTGTCATTGTCACATAAATCACATTTATTTAAATGAATAGGAATTCTGGCTTCCCCACATTCAGAACACAGTCTATCTGGTAGTTCAGACATGTTAAACAGGCATAAACTTGATAACAAGTACAAAAAACGTTTTAAAATAAAACCGTTACTGTCACTTTAAATTTTAAACTGAACACACTTTATTACTGCAAATGCGAAAAAACGAAGGAATTGTTCAAAATTCACCAAATTTCCACCACAGTGTCTTAAAGCCTTAAAAGTATTGCACACCAAATTTGGAAGCTTTAACCCTTAAAATAACGGAACCGGAGCCGTTTTGAACTTTAACCCCTTACAGTCCCTGGTATCTGCTTTGCTGAGACCCAACCAAGCCCCAAGGGGAATACGATACCAAATGACGCCTTCAGAAAGTCTTTTCTAAGTATCAGAGCTCCTCTCACATGCGACTGCATGCCATGCTTCTCAAAAACAAGTGCGCAACACCGGCGCGAAAATGAGGCTCTGCCTATGCTTTGGGAAAGCCCCTAAAGAATAAGGTGTCTAAAACAGTGCCTGCCGATATTATTATATCAAAATACCCAGATAAAATGATTCCTCAAGGCTAAATATGTGTTAATAATCAATCGATTTAGCCCAAAAAAAGTCTACAGTCTTAATAAGCCCTTTTTGAAGCCCTTATTTACAATCGTAATAAACATGGCTTACCGGATCCCAGAGGGAAAATGACAGCTTCCAGCATTACATCGTCTTGTTAGAATGTGTCATACCTCAAGCAGCAAGAGACTGCTCACTGTTCCCCCAACTGAAGTTAATTGCTCTCAACAGTCCTGTGTGGAACAGCCATGGATTTTAGTGACGGTTGCTAAAATCATTTTCCTCATACAAACAGAAATCTTCATCTCTTTTCTGTTTCTGAGTAAATAGTACATACCAGCACTATTTCAAAATAACAAACTCTTGATTGAATAATAAAAACTACAGTTAAACACTAAAAAACTCTAAGCCATCTCCGTGGAGATGTTGCCTGTACAACGGCAAAGAGAATGACTGGGGTAGGCGGAGCCTAGGAGGGATCATGTGACCAGCTTTGCTGGGCTCTTTGCCATTTCCTGTTGGGGAAGAGAATATCCCACAAGTAAGGATGACGCCGTGGACCGGACACACCTATGTTGGAGAAATATGTGGACACAATATATAGCTTCAGAAAGCTCTCTTTAGTCACTCACCCACTACGGAGTTTCCACTTACCTTCCCATACTTACCCACTCAGATAGAGAATTTTCACTGATTGACGGTACATTTTTCAGATATGTTGTGTAATACTGGTTTGAAACTATGATATGGCATGGTAGACAGTTGGTTTTTTTTTTACCTGTCTATGCTTTGGTTATCTTAGCTTCTAATTTACATGTTTTAAGAAAATGTTACTCTAACTTGATATTTTGACTGTTTTATTTTGTTATTGTCATTTGTGATCTGTATCTTTGAACGGATTTTGTATTCTTGAAATATACCAATAAAAACAACTTGGAATAAAGTAATGATGAAAAGATCGGTCCACAGCACTTATTAAAATGTTCACTTTACTGGAAACAGATGAACACGAATAAAAAGTGATGTTTCGGTGTTGCCTCCTTAATCATACCTCCTTAATTTATTAAACTTTACAATGAAGATGATTTTTCTTTTTTTCTTTTTTCTTTCGTGATTAAGATAGAGCATGCAATTTTAAGCAACTTTCTAATTAACTCCTATTACCAAATTTTTTTCATTCTCTTGGTATGTTTATTTGAAAAGCAAGAATGTAAGTTTAGATGCCGGCCCATTTTTGGTAAACAACCTGGGTTGTCCTTGCTGATTGGACAGCACTAATAAACAAGTGCTGTCCATGGTCTGAACTGAAAAATTGCTGGCTCCTTAGCTTAGATGCCTTCTTTTTCAAATAAAGATAGCAAGAGAACGAAGAAAATTTGATAATAGAAGTAAATTAGAAAGTTGCTTAAAATTGCATGCTCTATCTGAATCATGAAAGAAAACAATTGGGTTCAGTATCCCTTTAACTTTGTTTTATGGAAAGCAGAACGGCTGTAGTTGGCACAGCAATAACGAATCTGGCTACCTTCAATCTTCCCCTTTAGCGTCCAGCTCATGAGGCCACGCAACAATTGTAGGAAGCCGGATTCGTCATTGCTGTGCTACGTACACAGCAGGAGCTGCGGGCAGAGGATCGTTAAATAAATGTGCCCCTGTTTTCATTAAACTTTATGTGCAACCCTATCTGCAACTAGCACATTCCTGTATTTTATGTGTGTGTACTATGTAGCTGTGTCAATATGCATATATGTAAGTTTAAGGTATTTATGTTGCAAAGATTAGGCAATTGTGAAATTAAACCTATTTCTTTTTTGTTCTCTAGTTCTATGGGTGAAAAATCTGCAAGATCAAAACCCCATAACATAACCTATATTAGTAAGGAGGCAGCCCTCATAAGAAATATTTACTAAATAGTTTTAACAAATGAATACTGATCTTAAAATAAAAAGGGTTAGAAAGGTTAAAGGGACAGTAACATCACAGTGAAACTTCCGTGCTTCAGACAGAGCATGTCATTTTAAGACTCTTAAATTTACTTCTGTTATTAAGGTTACTTTTTTCTCTTCTGTTGAAATGCAGCAGCAATGCACTACTGGTAGCTAGCAGGTGACTACAGCTTTGTCTTATCAGATACGTTCAGCTAGCATACTGTAGTGCATTGCTGCTCTGGAGCTAAATTTTAAGTATGTGTTTAATCCCTTCTCTGGGGTTAAACACCGGTATGTGCAAATAACAGAGCAATAATAAAATGTTCTAACATATCCTATGTGCTTTTAAAGGGATGAGATTGTTTTCATGTCAATTGAGGACCAATTTTCTCTTCCTATAGGGCTGCTCCTCTATTTATATTCCATTGAATAGTACAATAATAAAGTCATCTCACAAGGGTAATTCTCTATGGATCAATGCTGCATAATGATCTACATTCAAGCAAGATTTCTTCAGAGGTCTGCAGCTTATTGATAGATTTGCTGCAACCGTAATCAACCCAGGATCATTATCTCAAGCAATGTAAAGGGCGATACCTTCCTATCTCTAGACACACACGAGAAGGCAAATCACTCAAGTTATTTTACCTTACACTTATACCAAAGTGCAGGAATGGTATTTGTGATTGCATCAAGGGACAACTAAAAACCATTTACCTTTAAAATCAATATCTTCATATTCAGAAAAGGATATTAGTCTGTAACAGGAAAACTTTCCTTTATACCGCTCGGAGAGGTGGAATTCTTCTACAAATGTTTGCCTTTTCCCCCCGTTAGTAATGACATCTTCCTCTAGGATGCCAGTTTAAAGTGACACAAAACCCATATTTTCTCATTTCACGATGAGAGCATGCAATTTTTAACTACTATTATATTTTTTATTTTGTTATATTGGTATCCTTTGCTAAAAGCATACATAGGTAAGCTCAGGAGTTGCTGATTGGTGGCTGTACATATGTGCCTCACGTTATTGGCTCATAGATGTGTATTGATGTATCTTTAACAAAGGATACCAAGAGAATGAAGCAAATTAGATAAAAGATGTACGTTGTTGTATTCTCGGATATATAAAACTATTTGAAAATAGGATGAAAAAAATCCCAACAGCAATTAACCAGAGACAACACCAGAGATAACACCAACAACGTTTTCCTAAAGAACCACATGAAGCTGTTCAGATGCCCTATGACGGTGGGCCTATTTTATTGACAGGACTATAATAAAATTATGCATAAAACCATAAGGATTAAAATATCAAACCTCATAAGACATTTTGCAAATGTTTGCAAATATCCAATTTCAGAATGGGGTGAACAAATTCTTAGCTATATTTACCATAAATACATATGGTAAAACAGACGTATCATAGTTGAACAATTATAAAATACATTGTTGTTTCCTAACAGTAGAGTATGCTGGGTGAACCAGACTACAGCATGTTTTGTAATAATACAAACCAAGATCAAATGTATAAACTAATATGGTTCTGATGTGTATTGAAGATGCTTTGTAATTTACAGAACATAGTGTAATTGCTGTTCATAGAGCATGTTGTGAAGTACATACTTCTCATTCCTTGCTATAGAAATGGAGCTGAACTAGAGTATTTTCTTTTTATTTAAATATTAAAGTCCTTAGAACACTCAGTGAATTCCTTGTTCCGTCTCCTCACTAGCAATGCAAGAAAGACTGCAACTATTTACATTTTCATAACAACTGTATTTGCAAATAAAATATAAAGCCACAAAATAAAGTGATTTAACTGCATTATATTAAGTCAGAATAAAGTCTGCAATGGAAATTAATGCTTATTCTTTTTATAATGTAGAATTATGTTTTATTTAAGAATACTGTAGGTAGAAAACCAAAATTCACCTGTTAATTATATACACGGTCATGGGTTGATAAAAAACATAATTTATGCTTACCTGATAAATTTATTTCTCTTGTAGTGTATCCAGTCCACGGATCATCCATTACTTGTGGGATATTCTCCTTCCCAACAGGAAGTTGCAAGAGGATCACCCACAGCAGAGCTGCTATATAGCTCCTCCCCTCACTGCCATATCCAGTCATTCAACCGAAACAAGCCGAGAAAGGAGAAACCATAGGGTGCAGTGGTGACTGTAGTTTAATTAAAATTTAGACATGCCTGAAAAGGAAAGGGCGGGCCGTGGACTGGATACACTACAAGAGAAATAAATTTATCAGGTAAGCATAAATTATGTTTTCTCTTGTTAAGTGTATCCAGTCCACGGATCATCCATTACTTGTGGGATACCAATAACAAAGCTAAAGTACACGGATGATGGGAGGGACAAGGCAGGGACTTAAACGGAAGGAACCACTGCCTGTAGATCCTTTCTCCAAAAAACAGCCTCCGAAGAAGCAAAAGTATAAAAATTTGTAAAATTTGGAAAAAGTATGAAGCGAAGACCAAATTGCAGCCTTGCAAATCTGTTCAACAGAGGCCTCATTTTTAAAGGCCCAGGTGGAAGCCACAGCTCTAGTAGAATGAGCTGTAATCCTTTCAGGAGGCTGCTGGCCAGCAGTCTCATAGGCTAAACGGATTATACTCTGAAGCCAAAAAGAAAGAGGTTGCCGAGGCCTTCTGACCTCTCCTCTGTCCAGAGTAAACAACAAACAGGTTAGATGTTTGGCGAAAATCTTTAGTAGCCTGTATGTAAAACTTCAAGGCACGGACTACGTCTAGATTATGCAAAAGACGTTCCTTCTTTGAAGAAGGATTAGGACATAATGATGGAACAACAATCTCTTGATTGATATTCTTGTTAGAAACCACCTTAGGTAAAAACCCAGGTTTTGTACGCAGAACAACTTTATCTGAATGAAAGATCAGATAAGGAGACTCACAATGTAAGGCAGATAACTCCGAGACTCTTCGAGCCGAGGAAATAGCCATCAGGAAAAGAACTTTCCATGAAAGAAGTTTGATATCAATAGAATGAAGGGGTTCAAACGGAACCCCTTGAAGAACTTTAAGAACCAAGTTTAAGCTCCATGGAGGAGAAACAGGTTTAAACACAGGCTTAATTCTAACTAAAGCCTGACAAAATGCCTGAACGTCTGGAACTTCTGCCAGACGCTTGTGTAAAAGAATAGACAGAGGAGAAATCTGTCCCTTTAAAGAACTAGCTGATAATTCTTTGTCCAAACCCTCTTGGAGGAAGGACAATATCCTAGGAATCCTAACCCTACTCCATGAGTAATTCTTGGATTCACACCAATGAAGATATTTACGCCATATCTTGTGGTAAATCCTGGTGACAGGCTTTCGTGCCTGTATTAAGGTATCAATTACTGACTCGGAGAAGCCACGCTTTGATAGGATCAAGCGTTCAATCTCCATGCAGTCAGTCTCAGAGAAAGTAGATTCGGATGATTGAAAGGACCTTGTATTAGAAGGTCTTGTCTCAGAGGCAGAGTCCATGGTGGAAAGGATGACATGTCCACTAGGTCTGCATACCAGGTCCTGCGTGGCCACGCAGGCGCTATCAATATCACCGATGCTCTTTCCTGTTTGATTTTGGCAATCAGACGAGGGAGCAGAGGAAACGGTGGAAACACATAAGCCAGGTTGAAGAAACAAGGCGCTGCTAGAGCATCTATCAGTGCCGCTTCTAGGTCCCTGGACCTGGATCCGTAACAAGGAAGCTTGGCGTTCTGGCGAGACGCCATGAGATCCAATTCTGGTTTGCCCCAACGGAGAACCAAATGAGCAAACACCTCCGGATGGAGTTCCCATTCCCCCGGATGAAAAGTCTGACGACTTAGAAAATCCGCCTCCCAGTTCTCTACACCTGGGATTTGTCCGACTGAAATCTGATGAACCTCAGTGTTGCTAACTGAGGCCAAGCCAGAAGAGCATTGAATATTGCTCTTAACTCCAGAATATTTATTGTGAGGAGTTTCTCCTCCTGAGTCCATGAACCCTGAGCCTTCAGGGAGTTCCAGACTGCACCCCAACCTAGAAGGCTGGCATCTGTTGTTACAATTGTCCAATCTGGTCTGCGAAAGGTCATACCCTTGGACAGATGGGCCCGAGATAACCACCAGAGAAGAGAATCTCTGGTTTCCTGATCCAGATTTAGTAGAGGGGACAAATCTGTGTAATCCCCATTCCACTGACTGAGCATGCATAATTGCAGCGGTCTGAGATGCAGGCGCGCGAATGGCACTATGTCCATCGCCGCTACCATTAAGCCGATTACTTCCATGCACTGAGCCACCGTGGGGCGCGGAATGGAGTGAAGAACACGGCAAGCATTTAGAAGTTTTGATAACCTGGACTCCGTCAGGTAAATTTTCATTTCTACAGAATCTATTAGAGTCCCTAGGAAGGAAACCCTTGTGAGAGGAGATAGAGAACTCTTTTCTTCGTTCACTTTCCACCCATGCGACCTCAGGAATGCCAGAACTATCTCTGTATGAGATTTGGCAATTTGAAAGCTTGACGCCTGTATCAGGATGTCGTTCAGGTAAGGAGCCACCGCTATGCCTCCCGGTCTTAGGACTGCCAGAAGTGAGCCCAGAACCTTTGAAAAAATTCTTGGGGCTGTAGCCAACCCGAATGGAAGAGCTACAAATTGGTAATGCCTGTCTAGAAAGGCAAACCTCAGGAACTGATGATGATTCTTGTGAATCGGAATGTGAAGGTAGGCATCCTTTAAGTGCACGGTGGTCATGTACTGACCCTCTTGGATCATGGATAAAATGGTTCGAATAGTTTCCATCTTGAATGACAGAACTCTGAGGAATTTGTTTAGGATCTTTAAATCCAAAATTGGTCTGAAGGTTCCCTCTTTTTTGGGAACCACAAAAAGATTTGAATAAAACCCCTGTCCTTGTTCCGTCCGCGGAACTGGATGGATCACTCCCATTACAAGGAGATCTTGTACGCAGCTTAGGAATGCCTCTTTCTTTATCTGGTTTGCAGATAATCTTGAAGGTGAAATCTCCCTTGTGGAGGAGAATCTTTGAAGTCCAGAAGATATCCCTGAGATATGATCTCCAACGCCCAGGGATCCTGAACATCTCTTGCCCATGCCTGGGCGAAGAGAGAGAGTCTGCCCCCTACTAGATCCGTTGTCGGATAGGGGGCCGCTCCTTCATGTTGTCTTAGAGGCAGCAGCAGGCTTTCTGGCCTGCTTGCCCTTGTTCCAGGTTAGGTTTCCAGGCCTGCTTGGATTGAGCAAAAGTTCCCTCTTGTTATGAAGCAGAGGAAGTTGATGCTGCACCTGCCTTGAAATTTCGAAAGGCACGAAAATTAGACTGTTTGGCCTTTGATTTGGCCCTGTCCTGAGGAAGGGTATGACCCTTACCTCCAGTAATGTCAGCAATAATTTCTTTCAAACCAGGCCCGAATAAGGTCTGCCCCTTGAAAGGAATGTTGAGTAATTTAGACTTTGAAGTCACATCAGCTGACCAGGATTTGAGCCATAGCGCCCTACGCGTCTGGATGGCGAATCCGGAATTCTTAGCCGTTAGTTTAGTCAAATGAACAATGGCATCAGAAACAAATGAGTTAGCTAGCTTAAGAGTTCTAAGCTTGTCAACAATTTCAGTCAATGGAGCTGTATGGATGGCCTCTTCCAGTGCCTCAAACCAGAATGCCGCCGCAGCAGTGACAGGCGCAATGCATGCAAGGGGCTGTAAAATAAAACCTTGTTGAATAAACATTTTCTTAAGGTAACCCTCTAATTTTTTATCCATTGGATCTGAAAAAGCACAACTGTCCTCAACCGGGATAGTGGTACGCTTTGCTAAAGTAGAAACTGCTCCCTCCACCTTAGGGACAGTCTGCCATAAGTCCCGTGTAGTGGCATCTATTGGAAACATTTTTCTAAATATAGGAGGTGGGGAAAAGGGCACACCGGACCTATCCCACTCCTTACTAATAATTTCTGTAAGCCTTTTAGGTATTGGAAAAACATCAGTACTCACCGGCACTGCATAGTATTTATCCAGCCTACACAATTTCTCTGGCACTGCAATTGTGTCACAGTCATTCAGAGCAGCTAATACCTCCCCAAGCAATACACGGAGGTTCTCAAGCTTAAATTTAAAATTAGAAATCTCTGAATCAGGTCTCCCCGATTCAGAGACGTCACCCACAGACTGAAGCTCTCTGTCCTCAGGTTCTGCATATTGTGACGCAGTATCAGACATGGCTCTTACAGCATCTACGCGCTCTGTATCTCATCTAACCCCAGAGCTATCGCGCTTGCCTCTCAATTCAGGCAATCTGGATAATACCTCTGACAGGGTATTATTCATGATTGCAGCCATGTCCTGCAAAGTAATCGCTTTGGGCGTCCCTGATGTACTTGGCGCCATATTAGCGTGCGTCCCTTGAGCGGGAGGCGAAGGGTCCGACACGTGGGGAGAGTTAGTCGGCATAACTTCCCCCTCGACAGACCCCTCTGGTGACAATTCTTTTATAGATAAAGACTGATCTTTACTGTTTAAGGTGAAATCAATACATTTATTACACATTCTCCTATGGGGCTCCACCATGGCTTTTAAACATAATGAACAAGTATCCTCTGTTTCAGACATGTTTGTATAGACTAGCAATGAGACTAGCAAGCTTGGAAAACACTTTAAAGCAAGTTAACAAGCAATATAAAAAACGTTACTGTGCCTTTAAGAGAAACAAATTTTGACAAAATTTGAAATAACAGTGAAAAAAGGCAGTTACACTAACAAAATTTTTACAGTGTATGTAACAAGTCAGCAGAGCATTGCACCCACTTGCAAATTGATGATTAACCCCTTAATAACAAAAACGGAATAATAAATGACAAAAACGTTTTTTAAACACAGTCACAACACCTGCCACAGTCTACTGTGGTTGTTACCCTCCTCAAACACGACTTTGAAGCCTTTTGAGCCCTTCAGAGATGTCCTGTATCATGCAGAGGGAAGCTGAATGTCTCTGTCAGTATTTTTAGCTGCACAGAAAAGCACTAAAATAGGCCCTTCCCACTCATATTACAACAGTGGAAAGCCTCAGGAAACTGTTTCTAGGCAAAAATCAAGCCAGCCATGTGGAAAAAAAAACTAGGCCCCAATAAGTTTTATCACCAAGCATATATAAAAACGATTAAACATGCCAGCAAACTTTTTATATTGCACTTTTATAAGAGTATGTATCTCTGTTAATAAGCCTGATACCAGTCGCTATCACTGCATTTAAGGCTTAACTTACATTAATCCGGTATCAGCAGCATTTTTCTAGCAAATTCCATCCCTAGAAATATGTTAACTGCACATACCTTATTGCAGGAAAACCTGCACGCCATTCCCCCTCTGAAGTTACCTCACTCCTCAGAATATGTGAGAACGGCAGTGGATCTTAGTTACTTCTGCTAAGATCATAGAAATCACAGGCAGATTCTTCTTCTAATGCTGCCTGAGATGAAACGGTACACTCCGGTACCATTTAAAAATAACAAACTTTTGATTGAAGTTAAAAAACTAACTATAATACACCACTCTCCTCTTACTACGTCCATCTTTGTTGAGAGTTGCAAGAGAATGACTGGATATGGCAGTGAGGGGAGGAGCTATATAGCAGCTCTGCTGTGGGTGATCCTCTTGCAACTTCCTGTTGGGAAGGAGAATATCCCACAAGTAATGGATGATCCGTGGACTGGATACACTTAACAAGAGAAATATAATAAACAAAAGCAAAGTAAAAAAAAAAACAGCAAATTATACACTATTCATACCCAGAGCAGCTGGAATTGATTATTTCCATCTTATACTCTAAAAATATTGTAAACGGCCCCAGTGATGTTACGAATGCTAAATCTGTGTCTAACTTACAATAAGTGAATTTATGCCCTTTTAAAAAAGATGAACATCCCAATCTAGATGCAATAAGCACCCTGAACTGACTGTTTTGATCTTGTGTCAAATTCCTAGTACTTGGCTCTAAAAAAAACCCCCACTAAGGGTAGTGCAAAAAAGTGTATGAGTCTCCTTAGTAGCATCACAAAACTGATGACATTTCAGACATTTTAACCCAGTTTATCAGCTTGGGAAATTAATCAAAGCTTGTAACTGTATCTTCTAAAATATATTCTTTTAGTGGCCCTGCAAATCAGCAATTGGTTGACCTACCTAATGTGTCCTTCAAGTTTTTGACTATGGAGGCCTTTCGTGCACTGTTCTTTCTCTCCACATAATTTGAAGGCACAAAGCCAGTTTTGTTCGTAGAGTTACGAACACGCCACCAAGATTTTGAGTCATCCAGAAGCCATAGTCGCTCATTCTTCTTGATGTCCAGCTCCTGATCCTGTTGAGCCACATAATCAAACTTGGCTATGACAACCACCTCTTCTGTCGTCATCTTCTAGCGGTGTGGGCACTACAGAATAACAAAAAGTTGTGTTTAAAGATGTAGACTTCAAAGGAAAAAAAAAAAAGACTGCATGGTCTCTATATATAATAATAATAAAAAAAAAAACATTCCAAAAACACATCTCCTTTTGCTTTATTCTCTTGGTATCCTTTATTGAAGGTGCAACAATGCTCTACTGGGAGCTAGCTGAACACATTGGTAAGCCAATGATAAAAGGTATATGTGCAGCCACCTATCAGCAGCTAGCTCCCAGCTCCTGTGCCTACCTGGGTATGCTGTTCAACAAAGCATACCAAGAGAATGAAGCAAATTAGATGACAGAAGTAATTGGGATTTTTTTTTTTTTTTAAATTGTATGTTCTATCTGAATCCTGAAAGAAGACTTTTGGGTTTCATGTTCCTTTAAAAGGGATACTAAACCCAATTTTTTTCTTTCATGATTCAGTTTGAGCATGCAATTTTAAGGAACTTCTTAATTTACTCCTATTATCAATTTTTCTTCGTTCTCTTGCTATCTTTATTTAAAAAGCAGGAATGAAAAGCTTAGGAGCCAGCCCATTTTGGTTTCAGTGCCCTGGATAGCGCCTGCTTGTTGGTGGTCACATTTAGCAACCAATAAGCAAGCGTAACCCATGTTCTGAACCAAAAATGGTCCGGCTCCTAAGCTTTACATTCCTGCTTTTTTAAATAACAATAGCAAGAAAACAAAGAAAAATTAATAGGAGTAAACTAGAAAGTTTCTTAAATTTGCATGTTCTATCCGAATCAGTAAAAAAAATAAAAATATTGGTTTAGTATCCCTTTAAGGTCATATTCTAGAACATGCTTGTCCAACCTAAGGTGTGAGGACACAATACAGCCCTCTAGTATTTTTTTTTTCAAGGACTCCATTTCTACAAAAAGAATACAGTATGTGTGAGCCAAGATGGATATTTGTAGTCTTTGATCAAATAAAACCAAAGAATACACTGTAAGCAGCTAATGTGTATTGATGGAGCTACAGCAGGGGGAAAATTGTGGAGATTGTTTAAGGGTGTCTCTCTATAACACAGTAAACCATCAGTGTACAATGTTGTCTGGCAAACATTGATAGTTTTGCAAATCAGTGATGGCATATATCTAGCTTAAGAAGTGTCTATCTGAATGGTTCTCATATGCAGTTACAATAAACATGTATTTACTAGTATTACTAAAATTGTTCATTGTTTCTCTGAAAAGAGAAAAAAACATAAAAATGTGACCTGGAGAGTTTGCATATCCCTGTTCTAGAATAACTGAATATAAAATCATGTGATTAAGACAAATAAATATGACTCTATAGACACATTTCACATTTATTTTCAAATATTAGTTTGTCACAGATTTTTTGACTAGGACGTAAAACATATTTGATTACTTGGATACAAATTGCACTATTCTGAACAGAACTTGGGTGACTTGCCTTGCGACATGATCCCGAGTGGATTGAGCCCTGTATTACGGATACCAGCAGCCCTCATATTCCGGAATATAATTTGAGGTTGAGGCCTCCACACCTACCCCCCCCCCCCCACCAGGAGCCGGAGGTCCTTGCTGCATCGCAGCATCGATTATATGCTGCTCTTTGCTAAGGAAGATTTCTACATGCTCTCCTATCCCTATGGTGTTTATGGAGCAAATAGCAGAGAAAGCGCTTGCACTCCTTGAGGAGCATTTTACTGTACTAAACACATAGTTAGATCGCCTCATTGAAAAATTCCTCATCTCTCCTGATAACTAACATGGAGACCCGACTCCCTCTCCACATAGCCAAGTTTTAACTTTTGAGAGCAAAACACGAGTGGGTGTTGTGCCAGGGGAACAAGCTAACACTACTTACCACTGGCGCACTTCAATGCGGACAGCGATTTGGCCCCTGCATATTCCGGAGCTTGAGAGTGAAACGGCCTTCCATTGCCTCTGTGACAGAATGTAGGATGATGTCCTCCCCTCGCAGTCTCCGAAAAAACTAACAGCTCCTGGAGGTCTATATGAGACTCGTCCTGGCTACACACATTAGATGGAGTCCTTACAAACCTCTCTAGGGATTTTGCCGGCTGGACGTGCTATACAGCAGCTGCTGCGGTCATAAAAATTTGGTGTCGGCTAAAATTTAGGTCCGATACCGGTAGAGTGTGAGGCTCTAAACTGTAACAACTTGTGACCATCTTACATTACTATACTTAACAACCGGTAACTTTTGTGATGACCAAAATGTCTGATGAATGAGACGTGCCTTGCTCCTACTATTTTTTTTGAGGCCCATCCATATTTATTATTTGCCTATGTAGTTTAGTGTGTCATTATCTGTAGCTGCAAATTATTATACATGGTCTCTCCAATTTATGTTATGTATATGCGATACTTTAGTTATAAGTGTTGATCTCTACAGTTGAGCTTCACATGCATTTGAACATATGCATATCAGTATTGTTGCCTAAACATTTTTCTCTCATAGGCCTTTAAATGAGCTACCTAAATAGCCAATCTTTATTATAAACACAGACTTCATTTATAATTTTGGAGTTATATTTCCTCTAGTTAGTAATCTGAAGCATATTGCTCGTCTTCTGGTTTAATAAGGAGAGCTTAATAGTTTATATAATAGGTATGTGTTTCCTCCTAACCTATAATTAAATAATAAATATATGTGAGTTGGGGGCTAGTTCTCTGAATCTATCTTATTAGGTCAATCAAGTGTTCTAAGCTTATTGATATATCAAAGTACCCCACGGTATTTCTGATCCCAGTATGGGATAGCGTAACATCTCCCTTTAGTATTTCAGATTTGCTCTGTCAGCGGCCGAGAGAGTGATCTGTTAAAATTCTCTATATTTTCTCACAAGATACTGGAAACTATATACAAAAGCATGCTCCCCTCCCTTATATTGATGCAGAGTACTACTGGAAGATACTCTTTAAATAGAAGGAAACTTCTAGTAATTATTAATCCAAAATGGCCCTATAAGTTTACTGTTGACTACTATAGTCTTTAGAAAGTTTTATCATTTAGTTTAACTAGATATTTCTTGATATTTCGTTCACAATACATATTGTTCTCTAATATTTGCAGAGGTCCAACACCTAAGTATCTACCTATGCTGTTTATGTATGGAAGTCAAATGTCCAAGAGTGGCCCTAACATCTAAATAAACCTCCTACGTCTCATACAGTTGGTATTAAAGGTCCAAGAGAGGCCTTATGTCCAGGAGGTAGAAAATGAGAGCTCTTGTTTTTTTTCTACTATTGCTGTACACATACTGTGCAAGTTACAGTATAATTGTATAATACCTAAATATCCTGTGTGTTTTTTGAATTTATATATTCTTTGTTGTTGCTTACATATAAAAGTCAAGGGTCCAAGAGTGGCCCTATCATTTAAATAAACCTCCTCTGTCTCATATGGTTAGTATCAAAGGTCCAAGAGAGGCCTTATTAAATCCAGGAGGTAGATAGAGTTCTTTTTTTCAGATATCCTGTGTGCCTCTTGAATTGATATATTTGAAGTATTTTAGCAATTTGAAAAACTTTCCTATACACTCATATGTTGCCTATATCCTCATATGTTTCTTTTTTTTATTGTGCAAATGTCTCAGTAACAGATTTTGTGCATTCTGAAATGTTTATATGTACTTGTCTCTCCTCTCAATAAAAAAAAGTTCTTGGGATCCATACTTATATGGAATATAATTTATAATATGGGAGGGGGTGTAACTACAGGGGTCACAGAAGTCACAATTAAGACAGGGCCCCTCACATCTAGGGGCCCTTCCGTTCATGTCTGGGACATCCGCATCATGTCTGGCCCCTCTGTGCAACCCCCTTCAGCAAAAGTGGGATCACAGTATACAGAAAGTGTTTGAATTTGCTTTTATGGTAGCAAGATTTCCAAGATGGCTGCCAGTGTTGTACTGGAAAACCTGCAACATAGTTGTACAGGAAAACTGCAGAAGTGCATATTTTCTAGCGTGGGCTAAACAAGGGGGAAAGAAGACTGTCACAGGGAAGCAGCTTCTATTGATGGTGCCTGTGTATGTTTGTGTGTTAAATTTCTCTGATAGTGCAGTTTGTGGGTGTTCTATTTCTCTGATAGTGCAGTTTGTGGGTGTTCTATTTCTCTGATAGTGCAGTTTGTGGGTGTTCTATTTCTCTGATAGTGCAGTTTGTGGGTGTTCTATTTCTCTGATAGTGCAGTTTGTGGGTGTTCTATTTCTCTGATAGTGCAGTTTGTGGGTGTTCTATTTCTCCGATAGTGCAGTTTGTGGGTGTTCTATTTCTCCGATAGTGCAGTTTGTGGGTGTTCTATTTCTCCGATAGTGCAGTTTGTGGGTGTTCTATTTCTCCGATAGTGCAGTTTGTGGGTGTTCTATTTCTCCGATAGTGCAGTTTGTGGGTGTTCTATTTCTCTGATAGTGCAGTTTGTGGGTGTTCTATTTCTCCGATAGTGCAGTTTGTGTGGTGCCATTTATTTGAGTGACTGACACCATATTGAGCAATAATGGATTATCATTTATTTAAAATAAGGAGATCCTGAAGTTCACATTTATTATGTTTCACTTTTTGTTATTTAATGACAACCAATTTACAAAATACAATGACAGGAGGGTGGTTACATACTTTAAATGTTTTTGCCAATCAAAACCAACATTATACTTGACAGTTTTGGGGTGTGGTTAAAATGATCTGAAACCTTACATAATGATTAAGATAGGGCATGTGATTTTAAACAACTTTCTAATTGACTTCTATTATCAATTTTCTTCATTCTCTTGGTATCTATTGTTGAAAAGCAGGAACAGAAGCTTAGGAGCCGGAATATTTCTGGATCACTTTATGGCAGCAGTTTTGCACATGTTATCCATTTACAAGCGCACTAGATAGCAGCACTTTTTCCTGCCATGTAGCTCTCCAGATACCTACTTAGGTATCTCTTTTATACAGAATATAATACAAACTAAGCAAATTTGATAATAGAAGTAAATTGGAAACGTTCTTAAAATGATATGCTCTGTCTGAATCACAAAAACAATTTATGCTTATGTGATAAAGTAATTTATTTCCTGGCAGTGAGAGTCCACAATCCATTGCTCCGGTGAATTACACTTCCATGCCACTAGGAGGCAGCGATTCCCCAATCCCAAGAGCTCTATAAAACCCTCCCCACCTCACTGGTAGTCTGACATATAGCCAAGTAAAAGAGGTAAGGAAATGTAATATGAGAAAAAACATAATTTATGTAAGAACTTACCTGATAAATTAATTTCTTTCATATTTGCAAGAGTCCATGAGCTAGTGATGTATGGGATATACAATCCTACCAGGAGGGGCAAAGTTTCCCAAACCTCAAAATGCCTATAAGTATACCACTCACCCCACAATTCAGTTTAACGAATAGCCAAGTAGTGGGGTGAAAAAGAAAGGAGTAAAAAGCATCAACAAAGGAATTTGGAAATAATTGTGCTTTATACAAAAAAATCCTAACCACCATAAAAAAGGGTGGGCCTCATGGACTCTTGCAATATGAAAGAAATTAATCAGGTAAGTTCTTACATAAATTATGTTTTCTTTCATGTAATTGGCAAGAGTCCATGAGCTAGTGACGTATGGGCTAGCAATACCCAACATGTGGAACTCCCCACAGGAGTCACTAGAGGGGGAGAAATAAAATAAAAACAGCCATTTTCCGCTGAAAAAAATTAAATCCACAACCAAAAAAATAAGTTTTCCTCATAAATGAAAGAAAAAAAAACTTAAAACATAAGCAGAAGAATCAAACTGAAATTGCTGCCTGAAGGACATTTCTACCAAAAACTGCTTCCGAAGAAGCAAATACATAAAAACGGTAGAATTTAGTAAATGTATGCAAAGAAGACCAAGTTGCTGCTTTGCAAATCTGATCAACTGAAGCTTCATTCTTAAAAGCCCACAAAGTAGAAACTGATCTAGAAGAATGAGCTGTATCTCTCTGAGATGGGGCTTGACCCGACTCCAAATAAGTTTGATGAATCAAAAGCTTTAACCAAGATGCCAAGGAAATGACAGAAGCCTTCTGACCTTTCCTAGAACCAGAAAAGATAACTAATAGTCTTAGTAGCTTTGACATAATATTTCAAAGCTCTTACCACATCCAAAAAATTTAAGGATCTCTCCAAAGAATTCTTAGGATTAGGACACAAAGAAGGGACAACAATTTCTCTATTAATGATAGAATTCACAACCTTAGGTAAGAATTTAAATGAAGTACGCAAAACCGCCTTATCCTGATGAAAAATCAGAAAAGGAGATTCACAAGAAAGAGCAGATAATTCAGAAACTCTTCTAGCAGAAGAGATGGCCAAAAGGAACAACACTTTCCAAGAAAGTAGTTTAATGTCCAAAGAATGCATAGGCTCAAACGGAGGAGCCTGTAAAGCCTTCAAAACCAAATTAAGACTCCAAGGAGGAGAGATTGATTTAATGACAGGCTTGATACGGACCAAAGCCTTTACAAAACCGTGAATATCAGGAAGCTTATCAATCTTTCTGTGAAATAAAACAGAAAGAGCAGAGATTTGTCCCTTCAATGAACTTGCAGACAAACCCTTTATCCAAACCATCCTGAAGAAACTGTAAAATTCTAGGAATTCTAAAAGAATGCCAAGAGAATTTATGAGAACACCATATATAAGTCTTCCAAACTCGATAATAAATCTTCCTAGAAACAGATTTACGAGCCTGTAACATAGTATTAATCACTGAGCCAGAGAAACCTCTATGACTAAGCACTAGGCTTTCAATTTCCATACCTTCAAATTTAATGATTTGAGATCCTGATGGAAAAACGGATCTTGAGATAGACGGTCTAGCCTTAATGGAAGTGGCCAAGGTTGGCAACTGGACATTGGAACAAGATACGCATAAAAAAACCTGTGAGGCCATGCTGGAGCTACCAGCAACACAAACGATTTTTCCATGATGATTTTGGAGATCACTCTTGGAAGAACTAGAGGCGGGAAAATATAAGCCGGTTGGTAACACCAAGGAACTGTCAACGCATCCACTGCTTCCGCCTGAGGATCCCTAGAACTGGACAGGTACCTGGGAAGTTTCTTGTTTAGATGAGAAGCCATCAGATCTATTTCTGGAAGACCCCACATCTGAACAATCTGAGAAAACACATCCGGATAGAGGCACCACTCCCCCAGGATATAAAGTCTGACGGCTGAGATAATCCGCTTCCCAATCGTCTATATCTGGGATATGAACCGCAGAAATTAGAAAGGAGCTGGATTCCGCCCAAGCAAGTATCCAAGATACTTCATTCATAACTTGGGGACTGTGAGTCCCACCCTGATGAATGACATATGCCACAGTTGTGATATTGTCTTTCTGAAAACAAATAAACTGTTCTCTCTTCAACAGAGGACAAACCTGAAGAGCCCTGAAAATTGCATGGAGTGCCAAAAACATAATTTATGCTTACCTGATAAATTCCTTTCTCCTGTAGTGTAGTCAGTCCACGGGTCATCCATTACTTATGGGATATTAACTCCTCCCCAACAGGAAGTGCAAGAGGATCACCCAAGCAGAGCTGCTATATAGCTCCTCCCCTCTACGTCATACCCAGTCATTCGACCGAAACCAAACGAGAAAGGAGAAACTATAGGGTGCAGTGGTGACTGGAGTTTAATTTAAATTTTAGACCTGCCATAAAAAACAGGGCGGGCCGTGGACTGAATACACTACAGGAGAAAGGAATTTATCAGGTAAGCATAAATTATGTTTTCTCCTGTTAAGTGTAGTCAGTCCACGGGTCATCCATTACTTATGGGATACCAATACCAAAGCTAAAGTACACGGATGACGGGAGGGACAGGCAGGATCTTTACACGGAAGGAACCACTGCCTGAAGAACCTTTCTCCCAAAAACAGCCTCAGAAGAAGCAAAAGTGTCAAATTTGGAAAATTTGGAAAAAGTATGAAGAGAAGACCAAGTTGCAGCCTTGCAAATCTGTTCAACAGAGGCCTCATTCTTAAAGGCCCACGTGGAAGCCACAGCTCTCGTAGAATGAGCTGTAATTCTTTCAGGAGGCTGCTGTTCAGCAGTCTCATAGGCTAAACGTATTATGCTACGAAGCCAAAAAGAGAGAGAGGTAGCAGATGCTTTTTGACCTCTCCTCTGTCCAGAATAAACTACAAACAGGGAAGAAGTTTGGCGAAAATCTTTAGTTGCCTGTAAATAAAATTTCAGGGCACGGACTACGTCTAGATTGTGCAGAAGTCGTTCCTTCTTCGAAGAAGGGTTAGGGCACAATGATGGAACAACAATCTCTTGATTGATATTCTTGTTAGTGACTACCTTAGGTAAGAACCCAGGTTTAGTACGCAGAACTACCTTGTCTGAATGAAAAATCAGATAAGGAGAATCACAATGTAAGGCCGATAACTCAGAGACTCTACGAGCCGAGGAAAACAGAATTTATGCTTACCTGATAAATTACTTTCTCCAACGGTGTGTCCGGTCCACGGCGTCATCCTTACTTGTGGGATATTCTCCTCCCCAACAGGAAATGGCAAAGAGTCCCAGCAAAGCTGGTCACATGATCCCTCCTAGGCTCCGCCCACCCCAGTCATTCGACCGACGGACAGGAGGAAATATATATAGGAGAAACCATATGATACCGTGGTGACTGTAGTTAGAGAAAATAATTAATCAGACCTGATTAAAAAACCAGGGCGGGCCGTGGACCGGACACACCGTTGGAGAAAGTAATTTATCAGGTAAGCATAAATTCTGTTTTCTCCAACATTGGTGTGTCCGGTCCACGGCGTCATCCTTACTTGTGGGAACCAATACCAAAGCTTTAGGACACGGATGAAGGGAGGGAGCAAATCAGGTCACCTAAATGGAAGGCACCACGGCTTGCAAAACCTTTCTCCCAAAAATAGCCTCCGAAGAAGAAAAAGTATCAAATTTGTAAAATTTGGCAAAAGTGTGCAGTGAAGACCAAGTCGCTGCCTTACATATCTGGTCAACAGAAGCCTCGTTCTTGAAGGCCCATGTGGAAGCCACAGCCCTAGTGGAGTGAGCTGTGATTCTTTCAGGAGGCTGCCGTCCGGCAGTCTCATAAGCCAATCGGATAATGCTTTTAAGCCAAAAGGAAAGAGAGGTAGAAGTCGCTTTTTGACCTCTCCTTTTACCAGAATAAACAACAAACAAGGAAGATGTTTGTCTGAAATTTTTAGTAGCCTCTAAATAGAATTTTAGAGCACGGACTACGTCCAAATTGTGTAACAAACGTTCCTTCTTTGAAACTGGATTCGGACACAAAGAAGGTACAACTATCTCCTGGTTAATATTTTTGTTGGAAACAACTTTCGGAAGAAAACCAGGCTTAGTACGCAAAACCACCTTATCTGCATGGAACACCAGATAGGGCGGAGAACACTGCAGAGCAGATAACTCTGAAACTCTTCTAGCAGAAGAAATTGCAACCAAAAAACAAAACTTTCCAAGATAATAACTTAATATCTACGGAATGTAAGGGTTCAAACGGAACCCCTTGAAGAACTGAAAGAACTAGATTTAGACTCCAGGGAGGAGTCAAAGGTCTGTAAACAGGCTTGATCCTAACCAGAGCCTGAACAAATGCTTGAACATCTGGCACAGCTGCCAGTCTTTTGTGAAGTAAAACAGTTAAAGCAGAGATCTGTCCCTTCAGAGAACTTGCAGATAATCCTTTCTCCAAACCTTTTTGTAGAAAGGATAGAATCTTAGGAATTTTTATCTTGTTCCATGGGAATCCTTTAGATTCACACCAACAGATATATTTTTTCCATATTTTATGGTAAATTTTTCTAGTTACAGGCTTTCTAGCCTGAATCAGAGTATCTATTACAGAATCTGAAAACCCACGCTTTGATAAAATCAAGCGTTCAATCTCCAAGCCGTCAGTTGGAGGGAAACCAGATTCGGATGTTCGAATGGACCCTGAACAAGAAGGTCCTGTCTCAAAGGTAGCTTCCATGGTGGAGCCGATGACATATTCACCAGGTCTGCATACCAAGTCCTGCGTGGCCATGCAGGAGCTATCAAGATCACCGAGGCCCTCTCCTGATTGATCCTGGCTACCAGCCTGGGGATGAGAGGAAACGGTGGGAATACATAAGCTAGGTTGAAGGTCCAAGGTGCTACTAGTGCATCTACTAGGGTCGCCTTGGGATCCCTGGATCTGGACCCGTAGCAAGGAACCTTGAAGTTCTGACGAGACGCCATCAGATCCATGTCTGGAATGCCCCATAATTGAGTTATTTGGGCAAAGATTTCCGGATGGAGTTCCCACTCCCCCGGATGGAATGTCTGACGACTCAGAAAATCCGCTTCCCAATTTTCCACTCCTGGGATGTGGATCGCAGACAAGTGGCAGGAGTGATCCTCCGCCCATTGAATTATCTTGGTCACTTCTTTCATCGCCAGGGAAGTCCTTGTTCCCCCCTGATGATTGATATATGCAACGGTCGTCATGTTGTCTGACTGAAACCTTATGAATTTGGCCTTTGCTAGTTGAGGCCAAGCTCTGAGAGCATTGAATATCGCTCTCAGTTCCAGAATGTTTATCGGGAGAAGAGACTCTTCCCGAGACCATAGACCCTGAGCTTTCAGGGATTCCCAGACCGCGCCCCAGCCCACTAGGCTGGCGTCGGTCGTGACAATGACCCACTCTGGTCTGCGGAAGCTCATTCCCTGTGACAGATTGTCCAGGGTCAGCCACCAACGGAGTGAATCTCTGGTCTTTTGATCTACTTGAATCGTCGGAGACAAGTCTGTATAATCCCCATTCCACTGTCTGAGCATGCACAGTTGTAATGGTCTTAGATGAATTCGTGCAAAAGGAACTATGTCCATTGTTGCAACCATCAATCCTATTACTTCCATGCACTGCGCTATGGAAGGACGAGGAACAGAATGAAGTACTTGACAAGAGCTTAGAAGTTTTGATTTTCTGACCTCTGTCAGAAAAATCCTCATTTCTAAGGAATCTATTATTGTTCCCAAGAAGGGAACTCTTGTTGACGGGGACAGAGAACTTTTTTCTTTGTTCACCTTCCATCCGTGAGATCTGAGAAAGGCTAGGACGATGTCCGTATGAGCCTTTGCTTTTGACAGGGACGACGCTTGAATCAGGATGTCGTCCAAGTAAGGTACTACTGCAATGCCCCTTGGTCTTAGAACCGCTAGAAGGGACCCTAGTACCTTTGTGAAAATCCTTGGAGCAGTGGCTAATCCAAATGGAAGTGCCATAAACTGGTAATGCTTGTCCAGAAAAGCGAACCTTAGGAACTGATGATGTTCCTTGTGGATAGGAATATGTAGGTACGCATCCTTTAAATCCACGGTAGTCATAAATTGATTTTCCTGGATAGTAGGTAGGATCGTTCGAATAGTTTCCATTTTGAACGATGGTACCCTGAGAAATTTGTTTAGGATCTTTAGATCCAAAATTGGTCTGAATGTTCCCTCTTTTTTGGGAACTATGAACAGATTGGAATAAAATCCCATTCCTTGTTCTCTTATTGGAACTGGATGTATCACTCCCATCTTTAACAGGTCTTCTACACAATGTAAGAATGCCTGTCTCTTTATTTGGTTTGAAGATAATTGAGACCTGTGGAACCTTCCCCTTGGGGGTAGTTCCTTGAATTCCAGGAGATAACCTTGAGAAACTATTTCTAGCGCCCAAGGATCCTGAACATCTCTTGCCCAAGCCTGAGCAAAGAGAGAAAGTCTGCCCCCCACTAGATCCGGTCCCGGATCGGGGGCTATCCCTTCATGCTGTTTTGGTAGCAGTGGTAGGCTTCTTGGCCTGCTTACCCTTGTTCCAGCCTTGCATTGGTTTCCAGGCTGGTTTGGGTTGTGAAGTATTACCCTCTTGCTTAGAGGATACAGAATTAGAGACTGGTCCGTTTCTGCGAAAGGGACGAAAATTAGGCTTATTATTAGCCTTAAAAGACCTATCCTGTGGGAGGGCGTGGCCCTTTCCCCCAGTGATGTCTGAAATAATCTCTTTCAAATCAGGTCCAAATAATGTTTTACCTTTGAAAGGAATGTTAAGCAATTTTGTCTTGGAAGACACATCCGCTGACCAAGACTTTAGCCAAAGCACTCTGCGCGCCACGACAGCAAACCCTGAATTTTTCGCCGCTAATCTAGCTAATTGCAAAGCGGCATCTAAAACAAAAGAGTTATCCAATTTAAGTGCTTGAACTCTGTCCATAACCTCCTCATACGAAGATTCTTTACTGAGCGATTTTTCTAGTTCCTCGAACCAGAAACACGCTGCCGTAGTGACAGGAACAATGCATGAAATTGGTTGTAGAAGGTAACCTTGCTGTACAAAAATCTTTTTAAGCAAACCCTCTAATTTCTTATCCATAGGATCTTTGAAAGCACAACTATCTTCGATAGGAATAGTAGTGCGTTTGTTTAGAGTAGAAACCGCCCCCTCGACCTTGGGGACTGTCTGCCATAAGTCCTTTCTGGGGTCGACTATAGGAAATAATTTCTTAAATATAGGGGGGGGAACAAAAGGTATGCCGGGCCTTTCCCACTCTTTATTTACTATGTCCGCCACCCGCTTGGGTATAGGAAAAGCGTCGGGGGGCACCGGAACCTCTAGGAACTTGTCCATCTTACATAATTTCTCTGGAATGACCAAATTGCCACAATCATCCAGAGTAGATAACACCTCCTTAAGCAGTGCGCGGAGATGTTCTAATTTAAATTTAAATGTCACAACATCAGGTTCAGCTTGATGAGAAATTTTTCCTGAATCTGAAATTTCTCCATCAGACAAAACCTCCCTCATGGCCCCTTGAGATTGGTGTGAGGGTATGTCAGAACAGTTATCATCAGCGTCCTCTTGCTCTTCAGTGTTTAAAACAGAGCAATCGCGCTTTCTCTGATAAGTATGCATTTTTGATAAAAGATTTGCTATGGAGTTATCCATTACAGCCGTTAATTGTTGCATGGTAATAAGTATTGGCGCACTAGATGTACTAGGGGCCTCCTGTGTGGGCATAACTGGTGTAGACACAGTAGGGGATGATGTAGTATCATGTTTACTCCCCTCATTTGAGGAATCATCTTGGGCAATATCATTATCTGTTGCATTACTGTCCTTACTTTGTTTGGACACTATGGCACAATTATCACATAAATTTAAATGGGGAGACACATTGGCTTTCATACATATAGAACATAGCTTATCTGATGGTACAGACATGTTAAACAGGCTTAAACTTGTCAACAAAGCACAAAAAACGTTTTAAAATAAAACCGTTACTGTCACTTTAAATTTCAAACTGAAAACACTTTATTACTGAATATGTGAAAAAGTATGAAGGAATTGTTCAAAATTCACCAAAAGTTCACCACAGTGTCTTAAAGCATTAAAAGTATTGCACACCAAATTTCAGAGCTTTAACCCTTAAATTAACGGAACCGGAGCCGTTTTTACATTTAACCCCTATACAGTCCCAGAATGAGGCTCTGTCTATAACTAGAAAGGCCCCCATCTGAAAAAGGTGTCCAACACAGTGCCTGCCGTTTTTCTAAACGTTCCCCAAGATTATAATACCAATAATTAGTTAGAATCTGCATAATATGCCTAGTAAAGCAATTGTTTTAGCCCAGAAAAATGTCTACCAGTTTTTAAGCCCTTTATTCTTTTATGTTTAACTAAGAAAATGGCTTACCGGTCCCCATGAGGGGAAATGACAGCCTTCCAGCATTACATGGTCTTGTTAGAAATATGGCTAGTCATACCTTAAGCAGAAAAGACTGCTAACTGTTTCCCCCAACTGAAGTTACTTCATCTCAACAGTCCTGTGTTGAAACAGCAATCGATTTTAGTTACTGTCTGCTAAAAATCATCTTCCTCTTACAAACAGAAATCTTCATCCTTTTCTGTTTCAGAGTAAATAGTACATACCAGCACTATTTTAAAATAACAAACACTTGATAGAAGAATAAAACTACAAAAAACTCTTAACCATCTCCGTGGAGATGTTGCCTGTGCAACGGCAAAGAGAATGACTGGGGTGGGCGGAGCCTAGGAGGGATCATGTGACCAGCTTTGCTGGGACTCTTTGCCATTTCCTGTTGGGGAGGAGAATATCCCATAAGTAAGGATGACGCCGTGGACCGGACACACCAATGTTGGAGAAATAGCCATTAAAAACAGAACTTTCCAAGATAACAGCTTGATATCAATGGAATGAAGGAGTTCAAACGGAACACCCTGTAAAACGTTAAGAACTAAGTTTAAGCTCCACGGTGGAGCAACAGTCTTAAACACAGGCTTAATCCTGGCCAAAGCCTGACAAAAAGCCTGAACGTCTGGAACTTCTGACAGACGTTTGTGTAAAAGGATGGACAGAGCTGAGATCTGTCCCTTTAAAGAACTTGCAGATAAACCCTTTTCTAAACCTTCTTGTAGAAAAGACAATATCCTAGGAATCCTAACCTTACTCCATGAGTAACTCTTGGATTCGCACCAGTGTAAATATTTACGCCATATCTTATGGTAAATTTTCCTGGTAACAGGTTTCCTAGCCTGTATTAAGGTATCAATTACTGACTCCGAAAATCCACGCTTTGATAAAATCAAGCGTTCAATCTCCATGCAGTCAGCTTCAGAGAAATTAGATTTTGATGTTTGAAAGGACCCTGAATTAGAAGGTCCTGTCTCAGAGGCAGTGACCAAGGTGGACAGGATGACATGTCCACTAGATCTGCATACCAGGTCCTGCGTGGCCACGCAGGCGCTATTAGAATCACCGATGCTTTCTCCTGTTTGATCCTGGCAATCAATCGAGGAAGCATCGGGAAGGGTGGAAACACATAAGCCATCTTGAAGGTCCAATATGCTGTCAGAGCATCTATCAGGACCGCTCCCGGGTCCCTGGATCTGGACCCGTAACAGGGAAGCTTGGCGTTCTGGCGAGACGCCATGAGATCCATATCTGGTTTGCCCCAACGTCGAAGTATTTGGGCAAAGACCTCCGGATGAAGTTCCCACTCCCCCGGATGAAAAGTCTGGCGACTTAGGAAATCCGCCTCCCAGTTCTCCACGCCTGGGATGTGGATCGCTGACAGGTGGCAAGAGTGAGACTCTGCCCAGCGAATTATCTTTGAAACTTCCATCATCGCTAGGGAACTCCTTGTCCCTCCCTGATGGTTGATGTAAGCCACAGTCGTGATGTTGTCCGACTGAAACCTGATGAACCTTAGAGTTGCTAACTGAGGCCAAGACAGAAGGGCATTGAGAACTGCTCTCAATTCCAGGATGTTTATTGGAAGGAGACTCTCCTCCTGAGTCCATGATCCCTGAGCCTTCAGGGAATTCCAGACAGCGCCCCAACCTAGTAGGCTGGCGTCTGTTGTTACAATTGTCCAGTCTGGCCTGCTGAAGGGCATCCCCCTGGATAGATGTGGCCGAGAAAGCCACCATAGAAGAGAATCTCTGGTCACTTGATCCAGATTCAGCATAGGGGACAAATCTGAGTAATCCCCATTCCACTGACTTAGCATGCACAATTGCAGCGGTCTGAGATGCAGGCGTGCAAAAGGTACTATGTCCATTGCCGCTACCATTAAGCCGATTACCTCCATGCATTGAGCCACTGACGAGTGTTGAATGGAATGAAGGACACGGCAAGCATTTAGAAGTTTTGTTAACCTGTCCTCTGTCAGGTAAATTTTCATTTCTACAGAATCTATAAGAGTCCCCAAGAAGGGAACTCTTGTGAGTGGCAATAGAGAACTCTTTTCTACGTTCACCTTCCACCCATGCGACCTTAGAAATGCCAGAACTAACTCTGTATGAGACTTGGCAGTTTGGAAATTTGACGCTTGTATCAGAATGTCGTCTAGGTACGGAGCTACCGCTATTCCTCGCGGTCTTAGTACCGCCAGAAGAGAGCCCAGGACCTTTGTAAAGATTCTTGGAGCCGTAGCTAACCCGAAGGGAAGAGCTACAAACTGATAATGCCTGTCTAGGAAGGCAAACCTTAGGTACCGGTAATGATCCTTGTGAATCGGTATGTGAAGGTACGCATCCTTTAGATCCACTGTGGTCATGTACTGACCCTTTTGGATCATGGGTAAGATTGTCCGAATAGTTTCCATTTTGAACAATGGAACTCTTAGGAATTTGTTTAGGATCTTTAAATCCAAGATTGGTCTGAAGGTTCCTTCTTTCTTGGGAACCACAAACAGATTTGAGTAAAACCCTTGTCCGTGTTCCGACCGCGGAACCGGGTGGATCACTCCCATTAGCAAAAGATCTTGAACACAGCGTAGAAACGCCTCTTTCTTTGTCTGGTTTGTTGACAACCTTGAAAGATCAAAGCTTCTCCTCCCAAAGGGAGATTTCAAGTCCAGAAGATATCCCTGGGATACGATCTCTAACGTCCAGGGATCTTGGACATCTCTTGCCCAAGCCTGGGCGAAGAGAGAAAGTCTGCCCCCTACTAGATCCGTTTCCGGATCGGGGGGCCTCACTTCATGCTGTCTTAGGGGCGGCAGCAGGTTTTCTGGCCTGCATGCCCTTGTTCCAGGTCTGGTTAGGTTTCCAGCCCTGTCTGTAACGAGCAACAGTTCCTTCCTGTTTTGGAGCGGAGGAAGTTGATGCTGCTCCTGCCTTGAAGTTACGAAAGGCACGAAAATTAGACTGTCTAGCCCTTGGTTTGGCTCTGTCTTGAGGCAGGGCATGTCCCTTACCTCCAGTAATGTCAGCGATAATTTCTTTCAAACCGGGCCCAAATAATGTCTGCCCTTTGAAAGGTATGTTAAGCAATTTAGATTTAGAAGTCACATCGGCTGACCAGGATTTTAGCCACAGCGCTCTGCGCGCCTGGATGGCGAATCCGGAATTCTTAGCCGTAAGCTTAGTTAAATGTACTACGGCATCAGAAATAAATGAATTAGCTAGCTTAAGGACTCTAAGCTTGTCTATAATTTCATCCAATGGAACTGAGCTAATGGTCTCTTCTAGAGACTCAAACCAAAATGCCGCCGCAGCCGTGACAGGCGCAATGCATGCGAGGGGTTGTAATATAAAACCTTGTTGAGTAAACATTTTCTTAAGGTAACCCTCTAACTTTTTGTCCATTGGGTCTGAAAATGCACAGCTATCCTCCACCGGGATAGTGGTACGCTTAGCCAGAGTAGAAACTGCTCCTTCCACCTTAGGGACCGTCTGCCATAAGTCCCGTGTGGTGGCGTCTATTGGAAACATTTTTCTAAATATAGGAGGGGGGGAAAAGGGCACACCGGGCCTATCCCACTCCTTGGTAATAATTTCTGTAAGCCTCTTAGGTATAGGAAAAACGTCAGTACACGCCGGTACCACATAGTATCTATCCAGCCTACATAATTTCTCTGGGATTGCAACCGTGTTACAATCATTCAGAGCCGCTAATACCTCCCCTAATAATACACGGAGGTTCTCAAGCTTAAATTTAAAATTTGAAATGTCTGAGTCCAGTCTATTTGGATCAGATCCGTCACCCACAGAATGAAGCTCTCCGTCTTCATGTTCTGCCATCTGTGACGCAGTATCAGACATGGCTCTTACATTATCAGCGTACTCTGTTCTCACCCCAGAGTGGTCGCGTTTACCTCTAAGTTCTGGTAATTTAGATAAAACTTCAGTCATAACATTAGCCATGTCTTGTAAAGTGATTTGTAATGGCCGCCCTGATGTACTTGGCGTCGCAATATCACGCACCTCCTGAGCGGGAGATGCAGGTACTGACACGTGAGAAGAGTTAGTCGGCATAACTTTCCCCTCGTTGTCTGGTGAAATTTTCTTAAAATGTACAGATTGGCTTTTATTTAAAGTAGCATCAATGCAATTAGTACACAAATTTCTATTGGGCTCCACATTGGCTTTTGAACATATTGCACAAAGAGATTCCTCTATGTCAGACATGTTAAAACAAACTAGCAATTAGCCTAGCAAGCTTGGAAATACTTTTCAAATAAATTTGCAAGCAATATAAAAAACGTTACTGTGCCTTTAAGAAGCACACAAAAACTGTCACAGTTTAAATAACAATGAACCGGATTAGTTATAAAAACCAAATTTTCACAGTAAATGCATAAAGTTAGCAAAGGATTGCACACACTAGCAATGGATGATTAACCCCTTAATATCAGAAAAACGGATAATAATTGAAAATATAAGCGTTTTAATCACAGTCAAAGCACAGTCTCACAGGTCTGCTGTGAGTGATTTCCTCCCTCAAAACTAGTTTTGAAGACCCCTGAGCTCTGTAGAGACGTCCTGGATCATGCAGGGAGAAGAAGGCAGACTGTGACAGAATTTCTAATGCGCAGTAAAAGCGCCAAAATAGGCCCCTCCCACTCACAATACAACAGTGAGGGAAGCTCAGTAAACTGTTTTAATTCAAAACAAACGACAGCCATGTGGAAAATAACGCCCAAAACAATTTTTCACCAAGTACCTCAGATAAATAAACGATTAACATGCCAGCAAACGTTTAAAATATAATTTATGAAATGTTATTAAAAAGCCTGCTGCTAGTCGTTCACACTGCAGAATAGGCTAAAAGTTATATGTATACAGTATTTTCCCAGTGAAGTGCCATTCCCCAGAAATACTTAATTGTAAACATACATACATATCAGCCTGATACCAGTTGCTACTACTGCATTTAAGGCTGTACTTACATTACATCGGTATTAGCAGTATTTTCTCAGTCAATTCCATTCCTTAGAAAATAATATACTGCAACATACCTCTTTGCAGGTGAACCTGCCCGCTGTCCCCTGTTCTGAAGTTACCTCGCTCCTCAGAATGGCCGAGAACAGCAAATGGATCTTAGTTACGTCCGCTAAGATCATACACAAACTCAGGTAGATTCTTCTTCTAATACTGCCTGAGAAAAAACAACACACTCCGGTGCCGTTTAAAATAAACTTTTGATTGAAGAAATAAAAACTAAGTTTAACAACGACAGTCCTCTCACACATCCTATCTATTAGTTGGGTGCAAGAGAATGACTGGGTATGACGTAGAGGGGAGGAGCTATATAGCAGCTCTGCTTGGGTGATCCTCTTGCACTTCCTGTTGGGGAGGAGTTAATATCCCATAAGTAATGGATGACCCGTGGACTGACTACACTTAACAGGAGAAATATTGATTGGCAATCTCGCCCTTTTGAGATTTCCAAACCTCTTGAGCTGTCAGAGATCCCCAGACAGCTCCCCAACCTGAAAGATTTGCATCTGTTTTGATTACAGTCCAGGTTGGACAAACAAAAGAGGCCCCTAGAACTATACAATGGTGATCTAACCACCAAGTCAGAGAAAGTCGAACATTGGGATTAAAGGATATTAATTGCGATATCTTTGTATAATCCCTGCACCACTGGTTCAGCATACAAAGTTGGAGAGGTCTCATGTGAAAACAAGCAAAGGGGATCGCATCCGATGCTGCAGTCATGATACCTAAAACTTCCATGCACATAGCTACTGAAGGGAATGACTGAGACTGAAGGTTCCGACAGGCTTCAACAGATTTCAAACGTCTCTTGTCTGTTAGAGACAAAGTCATGGACACTGAATCTATCTGGAAACCTAAAAAGGTTACCCTTGTCTGAGGAATCAAAGAACTTTTTGGTAAATTGATTCTCCAACCATGTCTTTGAAGAAACAACACTAGTTAATTTGTGTGAGATTCTGCAGAATGTAAAGACTGAGCTAGTACCAAGATATTGTCCAAATAAGGAAACGCCGCAATACCCCTTTCTCTGATTAAAGGGAGTAGGGCACCAAGAACTTTTGAAAAGATTCTTGGAGCTGTCGCTAGGCCAAATGGAAGAGCGAAAAATTGGCAATGCTGGTCTAGAAAAGAGAATCTCAGAAACAGATAATGATCTGGATGAATCGAAATATGAAGATATGCATCCTGTAAGTCTATTGGGGACATATAATGCCCTTGCTGAACAACAGGCAGAATAGTCCTTATAGTCACCAATTTGAAAGTTGGCACTCTTACATAACGATTTAAAATTTTCAGGTCCAGAACTGGCCTGAATGAATTTTCATTTTCTTTGGGACAATGAATAGATTTGAATAAAACCCCAGACCCTGTTCCTTAAACGGAACAGGTATTATTACTCCTGAAAGCTCCAGGTCTGAAACACACTTCAGGAAAGCCTGAGCCTTTACTGGATTTGCTGGGATGCGTGAGAGGAAAAAATCTTCTCACAGGGGTCTTACTCTGAATCCTATTCGGTACCCTTGAGAGACAATATTCTGAATCCACTGATTTTGGACAGAATCTGCCCAATTTTTTTGGAAGAATCTTAATCTGCCACCTACCAGTTGAGCTGGAATGAGGGCCGCACCTTCATGCAGACTTGGGGGCTGGCTTTGATTTCTTAAATGGTTTGGATTTACTAAAACTTGAAGGTTTCCAATTGGAACCATATTCTTTGGGGGAAGGATTAGGTTTCTGTTCCTTATTTTGTCGAAAGGAACAAAAACGGTTAGAAGCTTTAGATTCTAGAACTCACTTCCCTCCAGTGACAGTTGAAATGATCGAATCCAACTGAGAACCAATTAACTTATTACCTTGGAAAGAAAGAGATAGTAATCTAGACGTAGAAGTCATGTCAGCATTCCAAGATTTAAGCCACAAAGCTCTCCTAGCTAAAATAGCTAAAGACAGATTTAACATCAATTTTGATGATATCAAAAATGGCATCACAAATAAAATGATAAGCATGGTGAAGCAAGCGAACAATGCTAGACACATCAGTATTCGTTTCGTGTTGCGCTAAACTTTCCAACCAAAAAGTTGATGCAGCTGCAACATCAGCCAAAGAAATTGCAGGCCTGAGCAGATGACCAGAATATAAATAGGCTTTCCTTAGATAGGATTCAAGTTTCCTATCTAAAGGATCTTTAAAGGAAGTACTATCTTCCATAGGAATAGTAGTACGTTTAGCAAGAGTATAAATTGCCACATCAACTTTGGGGATCTTTTCCCAAAACTCCAATCTAACTGCTGGCAAAGGATACGATTTTTTAAACCTTGAAGAAAGAATAAAAGAATTTAAACGTCTACTAGTTTTAACATCAAGAGGACTAGTTTCCTCAATATCCAATGTAATCAACACTTCTTTTAACAAAGAACGAATATACTCCATTTTAAATAATTAAGTAGATTTGTCAGTGTCAATATCTGAGGAAGGATCTTCGGAATCAGATAGATCCTCGTCAGAGGAGGATAATTCAGTATGTTGTCGGTAATTTAAAATTTCATTAACTCTATGAGAAGTTTTAAAAGACCTTTTACGTTTATTAGAAGGCGGAATGGCAGACAAAGCCTTCTGAATTGCATCAGCAATAAAATCTTTTAAATTCACAGGTATATCTTGTACATTAGATGTTGAAGGAACAACAGGCAATGTACTATTACTGATGGACACATTCTCTGCATGTAAAAGCTTATGACAACTATTACATACCACAGCTGGAGATATAATCTCCACAAATTTACAACACATGCACTTAGCTTTGGTAGAACTGTTATCAAGCAGCAGGGTTCCAACAGTGGTTTCTGAGACAGGATCAGATTGAGACATCTTGCAAATGTAAGAGAAAAAACATATAAAGCAAAATTATCAATTTCCTTATATGGCAGTTTCAGGAATGGGAAAAAAACGCAAACAGCATAGCCCTTTGCTAGAGAAAAAGGCAAGAGGCATTCAGGAATGGGGTTTTAAATAATGAATATATTTGGTGCCAAGTATGACGCACAAAGCAAACAAATTTTTTTGGCGCCAACAACATCCGGAAATGACACACTCGCGTCATTGAAGACGCAACCTTGTGAAAGGTATTTGGCGTCAACTAAGACGCCGGAAATTACTAATTTTGCATCATCGAACGTAACTTTGAACCAAAAAATCTCGCGACAAGAATGACGCAATATACGTTGGCATTTTGCGCCCTCACGAGCCTAATTTTGCCAGCGAAATTAAAGAAAAACAGTCAATTTGAAAAAAGACTATACCCCAAGTAAGAAATTTTTTTTTCCTAAAAAATGCTTTTCCCAAATATGAAACTGACAGTCTGCAAAAGGAAATATACATTAACCTGACTCATGGCAAATATAAGTACAATACATATATTTAGAACTTTATAATAATAAATAAAGTGCCAAACCATAGCTGAGAGTGTCTTAAGTAATGAAAAAGGAAATTTATGCTTACCTGATAAATTTATTTCTTTTACAATATGACGAGTCCACGAATTTCATCCTTACTTATGGGATATGGCCTCCTGGTCAGCAGGAGGAGGCAAAGAGCTCCACAGCAGAGCTGTATATATAGCCCCTCTGTTCCCTCCCCCTGCAGTCATTCGACCGAAGTTAGGAAGAGAAAGGAAAGGCCAAGGAGCAGAGGTGACTGAACTTTAACAAAAAATAAAAACCTGTCTTCATAAAATAACAGGGTGGGCTATGTACTCGTCATTTTGTAACAGAAATAAATTTATCAGGCAAGCACAAATTTCCTTTTCTTTTACAAGATATGACGGGTCCACGGATTTCATCCTTACTTATGGGATACAATACCAAAGCAATACGACCAAGTTGCAGCCTTGCAAATCTGTTCAACAGAAGCATCGTTTTTAAATGCCCATGAGGAAGCCACAGCCCTACTAGAATGAGCCGTAATTCTTTAAGGAGGCTGCTGTCCAGCAGTCTCATATGCAACACAGATGATACTCCCCAGCCAAAAAGAAAGAGAGGTAGCCGTAGCTTTCTGACCCCTACGTTTCCCAGCAAAAACAACAAATAATGAAGATGTTTGACGAAACTCCTTAGTCGCCTGCAAGTAAAACTTCAAGGCACGGACTACGTCCAAATTATGTAACAGACGTTCCTTCTTAGAAGAAGGGTTAGGACACAAGGAAGGAACGATTTCCTAATATTCTTGTTAGAAACAACCTTAGGAAGAAAACCAGGTTTGGTACGTAACACCACCTTATCAGCATTGAAAATAAGATAAGGAGAATCACACTGTAGAGCCGAAAGCTCAGAAACTCTGCTAGCAGAAGAAATAGCAACCAAAAATAAAACTTTCCAAGATAATAACTTAATATCGATGGAATGCATGGGTTCGAACGGAACCCCTTGAAGAACTCTAAGAACTAAATTTAAACTCCAAGGAGGAGCAATTTGTCTAAACACAGGCCGGATCCTAGTCAAGGCCTGACAAAAAGATTGAACATCTGCCAGACGCTTGTGTAACAAAATAGACAAAGCAGAAATCTGTCCCTTTAAGGAACTTGCTGACAACCCTTTCTCCAATCTTTCTTGGAGAAAAGACAAAATCCTGGGAATCCTAACCCTACTCCATGAGTAGCCCTTGGATTCACACCAATAAAGATATTTACACCATATCTTATGGTAAATCTTTCTGGTAACAGGCTTGCGTGCCTGAATCAAGGTATCAATGACTGCATCAGAGAACCCCCACTTAGATAAAATTAAACGTTCAATCTCCAAGCAGTTAGCTTCAGAGAAACTAGATTCGGGTGATGGAAGGGTCCCTGATTGAGAAGGTCCTGCCTCAATGGAAGCCTCCACGGCGGCAAACATGTCCACCAGATTAGAATTACTGAAGCCCACTCCTAGTTGATCCGAGCAATCACCCGGGAAAGGAGAGCAAGCGGAGGGAACACATAAGCTAGACTGAACGACCAAGGCACTGCCAAAGCGTCTATCAGTTCGGCCTGAGGATCCCGGAACCTGGATCGGTATCTTGGGAGCTTGGCATTCTGACGAGACACCATCAGATCTAATTCCGGTCAGCCCCACCTGAGAATCAGAGCAGCAAAGACCTCCGGATGGAGTTCCCATTCTCCCGGATGAAACGTCTGTCTGCTCAAAAAATCAGTTTGCCAGTTGTCCACTCCTGGGATGTATATTGCTGATAGATAACAAGAGTGAGCCTTGGCCCACCAAATTATCTTGGATAACTCTGTTATCGCTAAGGAACTCCTTGTTCCTCCCTGATGATTGATGTAAGCCACAGTCGTGATGTTGTCCGACTGGAACCGAATTAATTTGGCCGAGGCCAACTGAGGTCAAGCCTGAAGCGCATTGAATATCGTTCTTAACTCCAGAATATTGATTGGGAGTAGAGACTCCGACCGAGTCCACACACCCTGAGCCTTCAGGGAATTCCAGACTGCACCCCAACCTAGTAGACTGGCGTCCGTTGTCACTATCACCCATGAGGGTCTGCGGAAGCACGTCCCTTGGGACAGATGATCCTGCGACAACCACCAAAGAAGAGAGTCTCTTGTCTCCTGATCCAGATCTATCTGAGGAGACACATTTGCATAATCTCCATTCCACAGCCTGAGCATGCTCAGTTGTAGAGGTCTGAGATGAAAACGAGCAAACGGAATGATGTCCATTGCCGCCAACTTCAATCCAATTACCTCCATGCACTGAGCCACTGAAGGCCGAGGATTGGACTGAAGGGCACGGCATTTGTTCAGAATATTTAATTTTCTGACCTCCGTCAGGAAGATATTCATAGATACAGAATCTATAAGAGTTCCCAGGAAGAGAACCCTTGTCTGTCGAATCCGTGGACTCTTTTCTAGATTCACTTTCCACCCGTGAGTCCTCAGAAAAGCTAGGACCATGTCGGTATGAGAGACATTGCTAAATGATAAGACGCCTGGATCAGAATATCATCCAGATAAGGCACCACTGCAATGCCCCGTGGTCTGAGAACCGCTAACAAAGACCCTAGAACCTTTGTGAAGATCCTGGGTGCCGTGGCCAATCCGAAGGGAAGAGCCACAAACTGAAAATGCTTGTCCAAGAAGGCAAACCTTAGGAACTGGTGATGATCTCTGTGGATAGGAATGTGAAGATATGCATCCTTTAAGCCCACGGTAGTCATATATTGACCATCCTGGATCAATGGAAGAATTGTCTGAATCGTCTCCATCTTGAAAGATGGGACTCTGAGAAACTTGTTTAGACTCTTGAGATCTAAAATGGGTCTGAACGTTCCCACTTTTTTGGGAACCCCCGAAAAGATTTGAGTAAAATCCCTGCCCCTGTTCCTGTATTGGAACTGGACGAATTACTCCCATAATGGAGAGGTCTTTTACATAACGTAAGAACGCCTCTCTTTTTGTCAATCGTGAAAGAAGAAACCTTCCCCTTGGGAGGGAATTTTTGAACGCCAGTTGGTACCCCAGGGACACGATCTCCAGTGTCCAAGGATCCTGAACATCTCTTATCCAAGCCTGGACAAAGAGAGAGTCTGCCCCCAACTAGGTCCTGGATTGGGGGCCGCCCCTTCATGCTGTCTTGGGAGCAGCAGCGGGCTTCTTAGGTTGTTTACCCTTGTTCCAAGCCTGATTGGGTCTCCAGACGGGCTTGGGTTGTGCCAAGTTCCCTTCCTGTTTAGCGGAAGATGGGACTCCCTTGAAATTTCGAAAGGAATGAAAATTACTCTGTCTCCTTTGTTTAGCTGTCTTGCCCTGTGGAAGGAGGTGACCCTTACCTCCTGTAATGTCAGAAATTATCTCTTTCAATTCAGGCCCGAATAGTCTTTCCTTTGATAGGGATAACCAAAAGCTTAGATTTAGAAGACACATCCGCAGACCAAGATTTTAACCATAAGGCTCCGCGTGCTAAAATGGAGAATCCTGCATTTTTAGCCGCCAACTTGGCGATTTGAAAAGCAGCATCCGTAACAAAAGAATTGGCCTGTTTAAGGGCCTTGATTCTATCCATTATTTCCTCCAAAGGGGTCTCAGTCTTGAGACTCTTCTAAGGCGTCAAACCAAAATGCAGGCCCTCGGTTGTAAGAGGAAACCCTGATGAACAAATAGCTTTTTCAGAAGACCCTCCAACTTTTTATCCATGGGGTCTTTGAAAGCACAACTATCCTCAATGGGAATAGTCGTACGCTTAGCTAAGGTAGAGATAGCTCCCTCCACCTTAGGAATCGTTTGCCACGAATCTCTAACAGAGTCCACTATAGGATACATTTTCTTAAAATGAGGAGTGTGAGAACGTGATACCCGGTCTTTCCCATTCCCCCGTAACAATTTCCGAAATTCTCTTAGGAACCGGAAAAACATCCGAATAAGAAGGAATCTCCAAGTATTTATCCATCTTACACAATTTCTCTGGTGGTACCACAATAGAATCCCAGTCGTCCAGAGTCGCTAAAACCTCCCGAAGCAACAGGCGGAGATGTTCAAGCTTAAATCTGAAGGATATAACGTCCGAGTCTGTCTGAGGTAACACTTCCTGAATCAGAAAGTTCCCCCTCAGACAGTAGCTCCCTACCCCCCAAATCAGATCCCTGGGAGGTCAAATCAGAGATAGCCAACAGAGCATCAGAAGTCGCAGGAACCTTATGGGTTTCTGTCCTGCATCTTTTGCCCTGTAACACAGGCAACTTAGACAAAAACTCTGTGAGAGTGGATGACATAATTGCAGCCATATCTTGCAAAGTAAAAGAAGTAGACACCGTAGAAGAGCACAGTGTCTTTTGTGCGGGCGTTAAAGGCTGTGACGCTTGGGGCAAAAACTGCGGCATACCCTGAGTCTGAGAACCGTCATTAGAGCTATCTTTATTACAATTCTTAAATAAAATTTGCTCCTTACATTCTAAAGCCCTTTCAATACATCTAGGGCACAATGTACCAGTGGATTCCACAATAGCATCCAAACACATGGGACATGTACGCTTTCAATGTCCTCCATAATAAACTGATTCGCAATGCAAGCGTGGTCACACACTGTTAAAAACAAATTTGTGCAAAAAAACAATTTTTAGATAACTGTGTTCTAATATATAGCCCCTTATCTTAATCGTTTATACCAGATCAGTAAAAAAAAGAATGTAATTGCAGTAGGAACGGCTCAATCTTAACCGTTAACACTGTTAAAGGGCCCTACTAAAAATCCAGTCACCTCTCCACAGCTCCGCTGCGGATACTACCTGCCTCCGTCACCACTGTTGTCCTCAATCAGTTTGACTTGGCATGAGGGATACATAACTGCGCTATCAGAGCGCACGAGAACAAGCCCCGCCCATCGTGGGCGTAACACACTGCAACTCGGGAAAAGGAAATGGCGATCTAACGCCGTACACCGCTAAAACAATCGTTTGTACACCACACAGTAAAAAACACTTATACAAGTCCCCAGCGTCAGCCACATAATAAAGATATGCCCCTATGTGCACGTAGTGCAGCACAAAAACAGCGCTTCCGGTCACTGTCATTAACACCGGAATGTCAGGGAAAATTTTTTACTATATGTGGGCTGTCATATTATATATATTATTCATGAACTACCGCCCACCAGCATAGTCAGTCCTATTTAGAGCTTAAGAAACATTGATCCTGTTCTATATGGATCCAGTTAAAATCTATAATAGGCTAGCACAGTCCTCTTCTGAGATAAGCCATAAAGCCCCAGAATACAAATGAACTGCACCTACCTCCATGCTGAGAAACAGCATGCAATTCCCCACAGTGTCAAGAGATCCACTTCTTCTCCTGAGGTCCTGTGAAGAAACAAAAGTCTTAGGAAAACTTCACTAAGCCCAGGACCAGGCAGCCCCAATATGGGAGGCGCAGTGAGACTAAAACCACACAAGTTCCCCTGACTGGTTCTTCCAGAAGCTGCCCAGTAGAAAATAGTAAACATCGGCACCATTTAAAAATAAAAAATACTTGATTGAAGAATCTAAAACTAACACCTCACTCCTATCACTAACACAGGCAAAGAGAATGACTGGGGCAGGAGGGAAGGGAGGGGCTATATATACAGCTCTGCTGTGAAGCTCTTTGCCTCCTCCTGCTGACCAGGAGGAGATATACCATTAGTAAGGATGAAATCCGTGGACTCGTCATATCTTGTAAAAGAAACATACTTACCAAAAGACACCCATCCACATATAGCAGATAGCCAAAATAGTACTGAAACAGTTATCAGTAGAGGTAATGAAATATGAGAGTATATCGTCTATCTGAATAAGGGAGGTAGGAGATGAATCTCTACGACCGATAACAGAGAACCTATGAAATAGATCTCCTGTGAGGAAAACCATTGCATTCAATAGGTGATACTCCCTTCACATCCCTCTGACATTAACTGTACTCTGAGAGGAATAGGGCTTCAAAATGCTAAGAAGCGCATATCAACGTAGAATCTAAGCACAAACTTACTTTACCACCTCCATAGGAGGCAAAGTTTGTAAAAACTGAATTGTGGGTGTGGTGAGGGGTGTATTTATAGGCATTTTGAGGTTTGGGAAACTTTGCCCCTCCTTGTAGGATTGTATATCCCATGGACTCTTGCCAATTACATGAAAGAAATAGGAGCAGGGAGAAGAAAAAAAATAAAGAGATGATGTGCTACCAAAAAACTAACAACCAAAACAAAAGGGTGGGGTCTCGTAGACTCACCACCATGAAAAAAAAATGAATTTATCAGGTAAGCACAAATTGGTTTCTTTCATACAGGTGGTAGTACACGATCCACTACTCTTGGCAACATATACCCAAACTGTGGAGTCCACAAGTAATGAAAAAAAAGGGAAGGCTAAAAAGAAAATCCACAACCCAAACCAAATTTTAGCAATACCAAAAGGCTCAAAAAATCTTCACTGGCAGAATCGTCAGTAAACTGCTCAGAGAGACTATTTAACCAAATTGAAGAAGCATCAACTATAACAGCAATTGAAATAGCTGGCCTAAATAAGTAACCTGCTTACAAAAAAACAAAAGAAAAACACCTTCTATAAAAGGATTTTAGCTTCCTATCTAAAGGGTCCTAAACAAAACCAGCAGACACTTATCTACTGGAGAAACAAGTAGAAAGCCAAACCAGTGCTGAAACATAGCAGTTGATATGGAATATTAGTATACTGAAGACCCAGCAGGAAGAGATAAAGCACAAGTCCCTGTGACACCCGTGGAAGGCTTGTGACTAAGATCCCATGAGGTGAGAAATGAGACTCTGCCCATTACTCGATATAGATCCCTCTGACAAACCCCTATTAATGAAGAATCAAGTAGAAATCTTCATTCTAAACCTTCTTCCAGTGGAGGCAAATACAAGAATAGTTTACCAGTGAGGTGGGAGGAGTATAAAAGAAAAAGCATTTTTGCATTTCACATACCTTTAAAAAAACAAAAGTAGAGGGCTGTTCTGCATTAAAGGGACATGAAACCGGAAAAAAAATGAATTAGTATTAAGATAGAACATAAAATTTTAAAACAACTTTCCAATTAACAGTCTACTCCAATATGTGTATTGTTTAAAAAGTTAGATACTCCCTTTATTACCCATTCCCCAGTTTTGCATAACCAACACTAATATTACTATACAGGTATTCCTCAGTGCTTCGCTAATACAGTGCTTTGTGAAGCTGAAGTTCAACCTCCAAGGATTTTTAAACCGTGCTGTAATCTTCTTGAGATTGCGAGAAAAGTGACTGGCACCATTTTGTTATGCGCAGTTCACGCTGTTTACAGAATTACAGTGCAATCTGTGTCACAGTGTTATAGTCTGGCAAATTTTACTACAGTTATTGACACTATTTTACAGGTAAAGTATTTATTGAATACTGTGCTGTGCTAGTGTTAAACTAAAACGTAGCACTATTGCACCCCTAATATATGTTAGTTCAAACATGTTTTCAAGTTTTTAAACACACTGGCAAGTGAAAAAGCTAAAACCGCCTTGTTTCACTTCAATGCAGTTTTCACTTTACAGCGGGGCTCCGGTCCCTAACCCGCTGTATGAGCGGGGTATACCTATACCTCTGATTACCTTGTATCTAAGCCTCTTTTGACAGCCCCCTGATCACATGACTTTTTATTTATTATCTATTGTGTTGCATTTTAGCCACAACTCCACAGGATGGATCACAAGGTTATCTATATGGCCCACATGGAATAGCGGTCTCTTGTTGTGGAAAGCTAATAGAAAAAGCATGTGATAAGAGGCTGTCTGTAGTGGCCTAGAAACTTAAGAGGTTTAAATGTCAAAGTATATTAATATAACAAAGTTGGTTGTGCAAAGTTGAGGAATGGGTAGTAAAGACGTTATCAATCTTTTTAACCAGTAACAATTTTGGTGTTGACTGTCCCTTTAACACTAGATTTTTCTTTTCTGCATAAATGTTTCGTAGATGATCCATTTATATAGCCTATACAGTTTTTTATATAAGTATTGTTTTGGTTATGTTAAAATAACATTGCGCTGATTTTCAGACTCCTAACCAAGCCCCAAACTTTTAGGAGAATACTAATGTATACCTACTCTAACTTCTCCTGTATGTGTAAAGAGTAATTTCATATGCAGAGGAAGGGGGATGGGTATCTTTTTTGCTATAGAACCACTTGCAGTGGGTGTTCCAGCTAACCTATTCAACAGTGCTAAACTGGGAGCTTCTAAATTATTAAAAGGTTTTATACTGGATTTTTAGATCAGTATCTGCACATAGTATTCTTTATAGCAGTGTCTATTACATGCAGTTAAATTAAAATTAGTGTATACTGTCCTTTTAAGTAAATATCAAATTTGCTTCATTCCCTTGGTATTTTTTGTTGAAGGAGAAGAAATGCACTACTGGGAGCTAGATGAGCACAAAAGGCAGGCCAATGAAAAGCGGTATATATGTTCAGCCACCTATTAACAGCTAGCTCACAGCACCTCAGCCTACCTAGGTATGGTTTCAACAAAAGGCTACCAGAGAACAAAGCAAATTAAATCATAAAGAAAGTGTTTAAAATCACATGGTCTATCAGAATCACAAAGCTTAATTTTGGTTTTTCTGTCCCTTTCAAACACCGGCCCATTTTTGGACCCAGTCCGGCACTGCTGCAGTCGCATTTAATTAACATAAAATTGTTTAAATAAATAATATTGCTGCAATGTTAGCACTGAATTCAGGTCATACAAAGGGTCTGCTTGAGGGTGGCACATACTGTTGTATTCCAGGATTTTACTGTAGATTCCTCTGAATTCTTGGCAGGGAGGAGTGACAGATTTTTTTTCTTTTCCCAGAGCATTGTTTGCAGTGAAGTGTATGAGTCTCTGGACTTCCTGTTTCTGATGGTAATCAGCAGACAATACATATAGCAGAAAGCTCAGGAAATTGGGTGGGGGCTTCTCTGAGCATGATGACAAACACTGCACCTATTTATGTGTAGCCATAAGTGGCATGTGCTGTATACATTTTCAAGAGTCTAATACAAGCAAATAAAAATAGTTTTACTTTTGCGTCATGCAGATATAGAAATGTGCCCAAAACAAATGCATTATTTTTAAAAGTTATTAAAAAAAACTAAATTTATGTTTACCTGATAAATTTCTATCTTTCCAGATATGGACCACAACGTCATTCAATTACTAGTGGGAATATCACTCCTGGCCAGCAGGAGGCGGCAAAGAGCATCACAGCAAAGCTGTTAAATTTCACTCCCCTACCCATAATCCCCAGTCATTCGACCGAAGGAAAATGGAAAAAGAATAATACAAAGGTGTAGAGGGGCCTGAGGTTTAATAAAAAAAAAAAAACTGTCAGGGGTTGTGGACTCTACCTTTCCGGAAAGAAAGAAATCAGGTAAGCATAAATTTTGTTTTCTTTCCTAAGATATGGAGAGTCCACTACTTCATTCAATTACTAGTGGGAACCAATACCCAAGCTAGAGGACACGGAATGAATAGGGAGGGAGAACAAGACAGGCAGACCTAAACAGAAGGCACCACACCGCTTGAAGAACCTTTCTCCCAAAAGAAGCCTCAGTCCAGGCAAAAGTATCAAATTTGTAAAATTTAGAAAACGTATGAAGAGAAGACCAAGTTCCAGCCTTGCAAATCTATTCCACAGAAGCTTCATTTTTGAAAGCCCAAGAACAGGAGACAGCCCTATTAGAATGAGCCGTATTTCTCTCAGGAGGCTGCTGACCAGCAGTCTCATAAGCAAAATAAATCATACTTCTTAACTAGAAGAAAAACATAATTTATGCTTACCTGATAAATTTATTTCTCTCGTAGTGTAGTCAGTCCACGGGTCATCCATTACTTATGAAATTATATCTCTTCCCCAACAGGAAGTTGCAAGAGGATCACCCAAGCAGAGCTGCTATATAGCTCCTCCCCTCACATGTCATATCCAGTCATTCGACCGAAACAAGACGAGAAAGGAGAAACCATAGGGTGCAGTGGTGACTGGAGTTTAATTAAAATTTAGATCTGCCTTAAAAGACAAGGCGGGCCGTGGACTGACTACACTACAAGAGAAATAAATTTATCAGGTAAGCATAAATTATGTTTTCTCTTGTTAAGTGTAGTCAGTCCACGGGTCATCCATTACTTATGGGATACCAATACCAAAGCTAAAGTACACGGATGAAGGGAGGGACAAGGCAGGAACTTTAAACGGAGGGAACCACTGCCCGAAGTACCTTTCTCCCAAAAATAGCCTCCGAAGAAGCAAAAGTGTCAAATTTGTAAAATTTTGAAAAATTGTGAAGTGAAGACCAAGTTGCAGCCTTGCAAATCTGTTCAACAGAGGCCTCATTTTTAAAGGCCCAGGTGGAAGCCACAGCTCTAGTAGAATGAGCTGTAATCCTTTCAGGAGGCTGCTGTCCAGCAGTCTCATAGGCTAAACGTATTATGCTACGAAGCCAAAAGGAGAGAGAGGTAGCCGAAGCCTTTTGACCTCTCCTCTGTCCAGAGTAAACGACAAACAGAGAAGAAGTTTGCCGAAAATCTTTAGTTGCCTGTAAGTAGAACTTCAGGGCACGGACTACGTCTAAATTATGCAAAAGACGTTCCTTCTTTGAAGAAGGATTAGGACATAATGATGGAACAACAATCTCTTGATTGATATTCCTGTTAGAAACAACCTTAGGTAAAAACCCAGGTTTAGTACGCAGAACTACCTTGTCTGAATGAAAGATCAGATAAGGAGAATCACAATGTAAGGCAGATAACTCAGAGACTCTTCGAGCCGAGGAAATAGCCATCAAAAACAGAACTTTCCAAGATAACAGCTTGATATCAATGGAATGAAGGGGTTCAAACGGAACGCCTTGCAGAACGTTAAGAACTAAGTTTAAGCTCCACGGCGGAGCAACAGTCTTAAACACAGGCTTAATCCTAGCCAAAGCCTGAACGTCTGGAACTTCTGCCAGACGCTTGTGTAGAAGAATAGACAGAGCAGAAATCTGTCCCTTTAACGAACTAGCGGATAAGCCCTTTTCTAAACCCTCTTGTAGAAAAGACAATATCCTAGGAATCCTAACCTTACTCCATGAGTAACTCTTGGATTTGCACCAATATAAATATTTACGCCATATCTTATGGGAAATTCTTCTGGTAACAGGTTTCCTAGCCTGTATTAAGGTATCAATAACCGACTCCAAGAAGCCATGCTTTGATAGAATCAAGCGTTCAATCTCCATGCAGTCAGCCTCAGAGAAATTAGATTTGGATGGTTGAAAGGACCCTGAATTAGAAGGACCTGCCTCAGAGGCAGAGACCATGGTGGACAGGACGATATGTCCACTAGGTCTGCATACCAGGTCCTGCGTGGCCACGCAGGCGCCATCAGAATCACCGATGCTCTCTCCTGTTTGATCTTGGCAATCAGTCGAGGAAGCATCGGAAATGGTGGAAACACATAAGCCATGTTGAAAACCCAAGGGGCTGTCAGAGCATCTATCAGCACCGCTCCCGGGTCCCTGGACCTGGACCCGTAACAAGGAAGCTTGGCGTTCTGGCGAGATGCCATGAGATCCAGATCTGGTTTGCCCCAACGATGAATCAGTTGAGCGAAGACCTCCGGATGAAGTTCCCACTCCCCCGAATGAAAAATCTGTCGACTTAGGAAATCCGCCTCCCAGTTCTCCACGCCTGGGATGTAGATCGCTGACAGGTGGCAAGAGTGAGACTCTGCCCAGCGAATTATCTTTGAGACTTCCAACATCGCTAGGGAACTCCTGGTTCCCCCTTGATGATTGATGTAAGCCACAGTCGTGATGTTGTCCGACTGAAATCTGATGAACCTCAGAGTTGCTAACTGAGGCCAAGCTAGAAGAGCATTGAATATTGCTCTTAACTCCAGAATATTTATTGGGAGGAATTTCTCCTCCTGAGTCCATGATCCCTGAGCCTTCAGGGAATTCCAGACTGCGCCCCAACCTAGAAGGCTGGCGTCTGTTGTTACAATCGTCCAATCTGGCCTGCGAAAGGTCATCCCCTTGGACAGGTGGGGCCAAGAAAGCCACCATAAAAGAGAATCTCTGGTCTCTTGATCCAGATTTAGTAGAGGGGACAAATCTGAGTAATCCCCATTCCACTGACTTAGCATGCACAATTGCAGCGGTCTGAGATGCAGGCGTGCAAATGGTACTATGTCCATTGCCGCTACCATTAAGCCGATTACTTCCATGCACTGAGCTACTGACGGGTGTGGAATGGAATAAAGGGCACGGCAAGCATTTAGAAGTTTTGATAACCTGGCCTCCGTCAGGTAAATTTTCATCTCTACAGAATCTATAAGAGTCCCTAGGAAGGGAACCCTTGTGAGTGGTAATAGAGAACTCTTTTCCACGTTCACCTTCCACCCATGCGACCTCAGAAATGCCAGAACTATCTCTGTATGAGACTTGGCAGTTTGAAAACTTGACGCTTGTATCAGAATGTCGTCTAGGTACGGAGCCACCGCTATGCCTCGCGGTCTTAGTACTGCCAGAAGTGAGCCCAGAACCTTTGTAAAGATTCTTGGAGCCGTAGCTAACCCGAAGGGAAGAGCTACAAACTGGTAATGCCTGTCTAGGAAGGCAAATCTTAGGTACTGATAATGATCCTTGTGAATCGGTATGTGAAGGTAGGCATCCTTTAAGTCCACTGTGGTCATGTACTGACCCTCTTGGATCATGGGTAGGATGGTTCGAATAGTTTCCATTTTGAATGATGGAACTCTTAGGAATTTGTTTAGGATTTTTAAGTCCAAGATTGGTCTGAAGGTTCCCTCTTTCTTGGGAACCACAAACAGATTTGAATAGAATCCTTGTCCGTGTTCCGTCCGCGGAACTGGGTGGATCACCCCCATTAGTAAGAGGTCTTGTACACAGCGTAGAAATGCCTCTTTCTTTATTTGGTTTGCTGATAACCTTGAAAAATGAAATCTCCCTTGTGGAGGAGAAGCTTTGAAGTCCAGAAGATATCCCTGAGATATGATCTCCAACGCCCAGGGATCCTGGACATCTCTTGCCCAAGCCTGGGCGAAGAGAGAAAGTCTGCCCCCCACTAGATCCGTTTCCGGATAGGGGGCCCTCTCTTCATGCTGACTTAGGGGCAGCAGCAGGTTTTCTGGCCTGCTTGCCCTTGTTCCAGGACTGGTTAGTTTTCCAGCCCTGTCTGTAACGAGCAACAGCTCCTTCCTGTTTTGGAGCGGAGGAAGTTGATGCTGCTCCTGCCTTGAGGTTACGAAAGGCACGAAAATTAGACTGTTTGGCCTTTGATTTGGCCCTGTCCTGAGGCAGAGCATGGCCCTTACCTCCCGTAATGTCAGCGATAATTTCTTTCAAGCCGGGCCCGAATAAGGTCTGCCCTTTGAAAGGAATATTAAGCAATTTAGATTTAGAAGTCACGTCAGCTGACCAGGATTTAAGCCATAGCGCTCTGCGCGCTTGGATGGCGAATCCGCAGTTCTTAGCCGTAAGTTTGGTTAAATGTACGACGGCATCAGAAACAAATGCATTAGCTAGCTTAAGTGCTTTAAGCTTGTTCATAATTTCATCCAATGGAGCTGTGCGAATGGCCTCTTCCAGAGACTCAAACCAGAATGCCGCCGCAGCAGTGACAGGCGCAATGCATGCAAGGGGCTGTAAGATAAAACCTTGTTGAACAAACATTTTCTTAAGGTAACCTTCTAATTTTTTATCCATTGGATCTGAAAAGGCACAACTATCCTCCACCGGGATAGTGGTACGCTTAGCTAAAGTAGAAACTGCTCCCTCCACCTTAGGGACCGTCTGCCATAAGTCTCGTGTGGTGGCGTCTATAGGAAACATTTTCCTAAATATGGGAGGAGGGGAAAAAGGCACACCGGGTCTATCCCACTCCTTGCTAATAATCTCTGTAAGCCTTTTAGGTATAGGAAACACGTCAGTACACACCGGTACCGCATAGTATCTATCCAACCTACATAATTTTTCTGGAATTGCAACCGTGTTACAATCATTCAGAGCCGCTAATACCTCCCCTAGCAATATGCGGAGGTTCTCAAGCTTAAATTTAAAATTAGAAATCTCTGAATCCAGTCTCCCTGGATCAGATCCGTCACCCACAGAATGAAGCTCTCCGTCTTCATGTTCTGCAAATTGTGACGCAGTATCGGACATGGCTCTCACATCATCAGCGCGCTCTGTCCTTAACCCAGAGCTATCACGCTTGCCTCTTAATTCTGGCAATTTAGATAATACTTCTGTCATAACAGTAGCCATGTCTTGCAAAGTGATTTGTAAGGGCCTCCCTGATGTACTTGGCGCCACAAAATCACGCACCTCCTGAGCGGGAGGCGAAGTTACTGACACGTGAGGAGAGTTAGTCGGCATAACTTCCCCCTCGTTGTCTGGTGATGATTTCTTTAAATAAAAGTCAGTCTTTACATGTAAAGTAATATCAATACAATTGGTACACATATTTCTGTTGGGTTCCACATTGGCCTTCATACATAGTGAACAAACAGATTAATCTGTGTCAGACATGTTTAAACAGACTAGCAATGAGACTAGCAAGCTTGGAAAATATTTTTCAAATAAATTTACAAGCAATATAAAAAACGCTACTGTGCCTTTAAGAAGCACAAAAAAGCTGTCACAGTTGAAATAACAATGAACCAAATTAGTTATAGCAACCAAATTTTCACAGTAAATGTATTAAGTTAGCAAAGGATTGCACCCACCAGCAAATGGATGATTAACCCCTTAATACCCAAAAAAACGGATAACAATTTAATAATTAACGTTTTTATCACAGTCAAACACACTGTCACAGGTCTGCTGTGACTGATTACCTCCCTCAAAATGAATTTTGAAGACCCCTGAGCTCTCTAGAGACGTCCTGGATCATGGAGGATGAAGTAGGAAGATTGTGACTGAATTTTTACTGCGCAAAAAAGCTCTAAAATAGGCCCCTCCCACTCATATTACAACAGTGGGGAAGCTCAGTTAACTGTTTCTATGCAGAAACAAAAGTTAGCCATGTGGTAAAAAAGTTTTATCACCAAGTACCTCACAAAAAACTATTAACATGCCAGTAAACGTTTTGAACATACATTTTAAAAGTTATGAAGTGTTATTAATAAGCCTGCTACCAGTCGCTTTTACTGCAGTTAAGGCTCATACATTACTTCAGTATTAACAGTATTTTCTGAGTCAAATTCCATTCCCTAGAAAAATACTTCAGTGTACACACACTCATCAGCCTAATACCAGTCGCTACCACTGCATTTAAGACTGAACTTACATTACATTGGTATCAGCAGTATTTTCTCAATCAATTCCATTGCTTAGAAAAATAATTTACTGCACATACCTCATTTGCAGGGGGGCCCTGCATGCTATTCCTTTTTTCTGAAGTTACCTCACTCCTCAGAATGTGCGAGAACAGCCAGTGGATCTTAGTTACGTCTGCTAAGATCATAGAAAACGCAGGCAGATTCTACTTCTAATGCTGCCTGAGAAACAAACAGCACACTCCGGTGCCATTTAAAATAACAAACTTTTGATTGAAGAAATAAACTAAGTTTAAAAACACCACAGACCTCTCACAACGACCTATCTTTAGTTAGGTTGCAAGAGAATGACTGGATATGACATGTGAGGGGAGGAGCTATATAGCAGCTCTGCTTGGGTGATCCTCTTGCAACTTCCTGTTGGGGAAGAGATATAATCCCATAAGTAATGGATGACCCGTGGACTGACAACACTTAACAAGAGAAAGAGAAGTAGCAGTAGCCTTCTGACCTTTGCATTTTCCAGAAAAACAAACAGGGCAGAAGACTGGTGAAAATTCTTAGTCGCATGTAGGTAGAACTTTAGAGCACGCACAACAGCCAAGTTGTGCAACAGACGTTCTTTATCAGGAGGAGGATTAGGACAGAGAGAAGGAACAACAATTTCCTGATTAATATTTCTAACCGAAACCACTTTAGGGAGAAACCCCAATTTAGTACGAAGAACTGCCTTATCCGCATAAAAAAAATAAGGTAAGGCAAATCACACTGCAAATCCGAAAGTTCAAAAAATCTCTGAACAGAAGAGATAGCAACAAGAAACAAAACCTTCCAAGATAAGTTAATATATATGGAATGCATAGGCTCAAACAGAGCCTGCGGCAAAACTTTAACAACAAGGTTAAGACTCCAAGGAGAAGTAAAAGGTTTAAACACTAATTCTGACCAAGGCCTAACAAAAGGAACGAACATCTGACACATCCGCCAAACGCTTATCTAACAGAAAAGATAAAGCAGAAATCTGACCTTTCAGAGAACTAACTGTCAACCCTTTCTCTAAACCTTCCTGGAAAAAAAGACAAAATTCTAGGAATCCTGACCCTACTCCAAGAGTAGCCCTTTGATTCGCACCAATAAAGGTATTTACGCCATACCTTATGGTAAATCTTATGAGCTACAGGCTTGCGAGCCTGCAACATGGTCTCAATAACCGACTCAGAAAACCCACGCTTAGCAAGAACTAAGTATTCAATCTCCAAGCAGTCAGCTTCAGAGAAACGAGATTTGGATGGAGGAAAGGACCCTGAACTAGAAGGCCATCCCTCAGAGGTAACCTCCAAGGAGGAAGAGATGACATGTTCTCTAGGTCAGCATACGAGATCCTGCGAGGCCATGCAGGAGCTATTAGCATTACCGACGCTCTCTCCAGTTTGATATGAGCAATGACTCGTGGATGGAGCACAAACGGAGAAAACAGGTATGCTAGACCGAAATCCCAAGGAACCGCCAGAGTATCTACCAGAGCAGCCTGCGGACCTCTTGACCTTGAACCGTACCTTGGAAGCTTGGCGTTCTGCCGAGACGCCATCAGTTCCAACTCCGGCATCCCCCACTTGAGGGTTAACCTGGAGAACACCACAGGATGGAGAGCCCACTCCCCAGGATGAAAAGTCTGTCTATTCAGGAAATCCACCTCCCAGTTGTCCACTCCCGGAATGTGGATAGCAGATAAACAATTGTGAGCTTCTGCCCACTGAAAAATCCGAGTCACCTCCTTCATAGCTAAGGAACTCCGGGTTCCTCCCTGGTGGTTGATGTAAGCCACTGAGGTGATGTTGTCCAACTGAAATCTGATAAACCGGACTAAAGACAACTGAGGCCAAGCCATCAAAGCATTGTAAACCGCTCTCAACTCCAAGAAGTTTATGGGAAGAGCAGACTCCTCCGAGTCCATAGACCCTGCGCCCTTAACGAGTCCCAGACTGCTCCCCAGCCTAGCAGGCTGGCGTCCGTGGTCACAATCACCCAGGAAGGTCTCCGGAAACATGTGCCCTGAGAGAGATGTTCCTGAGAAAGCCACCACGAGAGAGAGTCTCTTGTCGACTGGTCTAGATTTATCCTCAGACAGATCCGAATGGTCATCATTCCATTGTCTGAACATGAATAATTGCAGAGATCTCAAATGGAATCGAGCAAATGGAATGATCTCCATGGAAGCGACCATCAGACCAATTACCTCCATACACTGAGCCACTGACGGCCGAACAGTAGACTGAAGAGAGAGGCAAGGAGATAATTTTGGATTTTCTGACCTCCGTCAGAAAAATCCTCAGATAGAGAATCTATTAAGGTCCCTAAGAAAACCACCCTTGTAGCTGGAACAAGGGAACTCTTTCCCAGATTTACTTTCCTTTCTTGGGAACGTAGAAAAGGCAAGATCTTTGTATGAGTTTGCTTTTTGAAAAGATGGTGTTGAACCAATATGTTGTCCAAGTAAGGTGCCACTGCAATACCCCGAGACCTGACCACTGCCAAGAGAGCTCCTAGAACCTTTGAAAAAATCTGGGAGCTGTGGCAAGGCCAAAAGTAAGAGCCACAAACTGAAAGTGTTTGTCTAGAAAAGCAAACCTCAGGAATTTGAGATGATCCCTGTAGATGGGAACATGAAGATACGCATCCTTCAGGTCTATGGTCGCCATGAACTGACCCTCCTGGACCAAAGGAAGAATGGACCGAATGGTTTCCATTTTGAAACACGGTACCCCTGAGGTCTAAAAAGGGTCAAAAAGGTCCCTCTTTTTTGGGAACCACAAACAGATTTGAATAGAAACATAGACCCTGCTCCCTTACTGGAACAATCACTCCCAGGGAGGAAAGATCCTGAACGCAGTTCAAGAATGACTCTTTTTAGCTGGTCTGCAGATACTCTTGAGAGGTGAAAACTGCCCCTGGAAGGAAAAGATTTGAATTCTATTTTGAAAACCTGAGAAACTATATCCACAGCCCAAGGATCTGGGGCATCTCGTATACAGGCTTGACAAAACAGGGAAAGTCTGCCCCCCACTTGATCCGATCCCGGACCAGGGGCAGTGCGTTCATGCCGACTTAAACTCAGCTGCGGGCTTCTTAGACTGTTACCCTTTTTTCCAAGACTGATTGGGTTTCCAAGAAGACTTGGACTGTTCCCACTTGGAAGCGAAAGACGAGTTGACTTCTGAAGTTACGAAAGGAACGAAAATGACTGACGTCCTTAAGATTTTGTAGCGGAGAGGCAGTAGGATCCGCAATATCTTTTAGTTAGGCAGACACATCCTCATCTTAAAAATGTTGTCTAAATAATTCAGTCCAAGTTTAAGCCTAAATCAGCTATTTATTTTGCTTCTAGCCACTGCTTAAAACTGCTAACAACAACCGTCTTAAACAATACAGTTACTCAAAACTGAAGTTAACCCCTCCAGTACTGTTGGATTTGCACACTGTACCTATAATGGGCATAGGGTGACTTAACATAATGCCCAAATCCATAATCCGTAGGGAGGTTGACAGAGGGGTCTGTCACAGATTTATTCTTCTTATCTTGTGGTAGAAAAGACCCTTCCCCCCCCCCCCCCCGTAATCTCAAATAATTTCTGCAAGACAAGGTCTAAACAAGGAAGCGCCAAAAGCTTGGACATGGAGGTAACATCAGCTGACCAAGATTTAAGCCAGAAAGCCCTGCGGGTTAGGACAGTGAAGCCAGACATCTTGGCTCCCAGTCTAATAAACTTGCATGTTAGCATCAGAAATAAAAGAATTTGCCAATTTGAGAGCCTTAATCCTATCTTGGATTTCCTCCAATGGAGTCTCTTCTAAAATAGATTCAGACAAGGCATTGCACCAATAAGATGCAGCACTTGCTACAGTGGCAATACAATCTGCAGGTTGCCATTGAAGACCCTGATGAATATACATTTTTTTCAAATAAGCCTCCAGCTTCTTGTCCATGGGATCCTTAAAGGAACAGCTATCCTCTATAGGGATCGTAGTTCTCTTAGCCAGAGTAGAAATAGCCCTTTCTACTTTAGGTACTGAGCGCCATCAATCCTTAATGGAGTCAGCAACAGGAAAAAGGAATCTCTGGCTTCTCCCATCCTGTGAAATAATCTCAGTCACACGGTATGGAACAGGAAACACTTCCACAGAAGACCGAACATCATAGTATTTATTAAGTTTACTAGATTTCTTAGAAATGACAATGACAGATTAATCAAATTCATCCAAAGTAGCCAAAACCTCCTTTAACAATACACAAAGGTGTTCAAGCTTAAATCTGAAGTTAACTTCTTCAGTATCAGGCAAAGGAGATGCACCGTCTGATCTGAGATTTTACCCTCAGAAGCTACAAAGGTATCCTCCCCATCAGACTTATGAGGGAGGACAACCTGCGTATCAGCAGCTGAAACAGACACCTTGCTATCTAATAAATGTTTAGTTTTCCTCTTGCGTTTTCCCAAAACAGGAAAAAACAGATAATGCTGCAGATACCGCAGAAGATATCTGTGCAGCAAAATCTGCAGGCAAATATACTCCTTCAGGAGATTGAGAGGAACTACAGGGCACTGCATGTGACGCCAATGAGGCTTGGGAAGATAGAGGAGGAAGCCGTGTCGTTGCCTGAACAGCAACATCCTGAGAGACTTTATTGGACTCAGAGGGCAACAATTTATCTTTATTTTGCAAAGTCATTTTTAAGCAAGCAGCACAGAATTGCATAGGCAAAGCAATTTGTGCCTCAAGGCATAGCAAACACAAATCACAAGCAGGGGATTGTTCCATATCCATATTGCTTAAACCAGAAAAAATCTACAAAAATAAAGGAACGTTTAAAAGCTAGCAAAAAAACAATAAAAAAAAACAAAACGCTACAATAGTAAGAAGGAAAACATAAATTATGCTTACAAGATAATTTCATTGTCTTCTGTACAAGGAGAGTCCACAGCATCATTCCTTACTGTTGGGAAATACTGAACCTCGCCACCAGGAGGAGGCAAACACACCCCAGCCAAAGGTTTAAATACATCTCCCACTTCCCCCATCCCCCGTCATTCTGCCAAGGGAACAAGGAACAGTAGGAGAAATGTCAGGGTATAAAAGGTGCCAGAGGGAAAACACAAAATTTAGGGGTCCGCCCATCAGAGAAAAAAACACGGACGGGAGCCGTGGACTCTCCTTGTACAGAAGGAAATGAAATTATCTGGTAAGCATAATTTATGGTTTCCTTCTTAATACAAGGAGAGCCCACGGCTTCATTTCTTACTGTTGGGAAACTTATACCCAAGCTCTAGGGGACACTCAATGTTAACGGGAGGGACAAAAAACATAAATTATGCTTACCTGATAATTTTCTTTTCTTCAGATGGAAAGAGTCCACAGCTGCATTCATTACTTTTGGGAAAACAATACCCAAGCTAGAGAGGAAACTGAATGCAAAAAACGGGAGGGTACAAGAGGCGGCCCATTCTGAGGACACCAGGCCTGAAAACCCCTACCCATAAAATCCTGCTTCGTCTGAAGCCGAGAACAACTTTGAAAAATAGGAAAAGACCCAAGGACACTGACCCGCAGATAGTCCACAAGCCTTGCTAGAGACCGCAGGAACTAGACTTGACTGAGTCAACAGCCTCCAGGAGACACCATCGCCTAGCAGTCTGTCTCCAAACAACACGCCCCTTAATAAAGAAAGGGAACAAGCTACCGCAATCTTCCACAGAGAAGGAAAGGCACAAAGAAAACATGAATGTACTTGTAAAGTGCGGCTAATCCCCCTTAAGGGACTCAAGGCGCTGCTCATATCAACCTCGAAAGGAGGAAGGCTGAGTAGACCTCGCCGGGGATCAACTTGCAACCCTTGGTTTGCTACAGTGCAGAGTAGCCACAGTGCATTAGTATGCTGAGCTAGCTGTCCAGCTAGCATAAGGAACTCCGGACCAACAGAGACCCCCCCGTCTCATAGAAACAAGGGGAGGCAATGCCCAAACCCCAGAAAAACAGAAACAACGGGATAAGGCTGGGAGTCTGAAACAGAGGATCTTCCCCCAACACAGTGCCACCACACTCTAAAAAGCAAATGAAGACGAAGGTCCCCAAGTCGCAAAAAGGTAGCTTAGAAAACCGAAATATTCAGAAACGAAACCTCATGCAGCAAGCTCAGATAGGTCTGACGAACAACACCTGAAGCAAAAACACTGCACGCTGCACTCATCTAAAAATGACAAACTTAAATACTTGCAGGGCAAGCAGAAAACAGCTGAAGATAGGATCCTTCAGATTGCTAAGTATCCACTAACCAGCGCAGACTATCTAAGAGCTGCCAGTCCTTCCCACAAATCCTGAACAAGGAGAAAGGAGAAACCTCAAGTGGCTTACCGTACCTCGATTGCTCCAAGGACAAATTTAGCAGAGCAACAGATCTCAAATCCTGCTCCAACACCGGACCAGCCCAAGCGACAGACATGTCTGATAGACAGGGGAAACAGAAAGACCCCAACCACAAGCCCCCAGGGAATGGTCAACAGAGCTCGGGTGCCAACCCAATCCGCTCCTCCAAAATAAGGCACTCCCCAAGGAGAATCCCCTGGGACCTGGAACAGAGAAAAGTGCAATAGATCCGTAGGAAGACCTATCACAGCTCTCTTAGACAGTCTCTACGTAGAGAGATCAAATTCCAACAGGTGGAACAGAGCCCACAGAGCAGCAGATGCTGCCCCTTACAGAAATAAGCCATCTGATCCAACCTCCTACACACAGGGCAGGACAAAGACCCTCCAGAGCGAGGAACCCCAGCTCATAAGGAAGACAAACAATCCCCTCAAAAAATAAGAACAGCGTACATGTCCACAAGACATGAAGCCATAGTATGATAAAAACACGGACCGAATGAAAAAATCATCCAGACACCACTGTTGACCCAACAGATAAAAAACTACCCATGAAAAGGAGCACACTCCATCAGAAGGACAAGTCAGGCCTTAAAGTTGATAACCAGTACCCGAAGGTAGATGTGAACTCTGGCCTCCTGCTTGCAAGCCCAATGAGCTAGTCCCTATGTTTCAACATAGGGTCCCTGAAAAAACTTGATCTTCCTGAACCAGTTCACAGGATTATAAGTCTCCAAGGTATACAAGAAGGATCCAAGACAAGAACCCTGGACCCAGAATGGTCTTAGAACGTACGACACCCCCAGGGAACACAAGATTCCCCGCCTGAAGCAATCAGACCTCGCAGGGGATGAGAACCGGGAAATCCAGAGAACGGGTACAGGACTCACTCGTAATTCCCAGCCCAAAGGGAAGAGAACACCCTTAGACGGAGGACAACACCCCCCAACAAAGTGCTAGTTACGCAATTTCTCTAGAGCCCAAAGGCCCCAAGGGCAACACTAAGGTAAATGAGAACAAGAACAGAGTCACCCGAAAGAGAGAGAGAGTAGAAAGGTAAAGCTACTCTCCCTAATCCTTTAAGATTAACATTCCAGAGGACCACACCCAAGGGAGAAGGCGCCAAAGCATCCCAAACCCAGGCAGGAAAACTTCCCCTAAACAAAAAGCTTGGAAAAAGAGACAACACCTCCTATCACCCCTGATATGGAGACGACTAAATCCCTCAGGAAGACAGAGCCTCACGGCCTTCACTTCCTAATGAAGCATCCAAAGCCGCTAGAACCAGAATGTCAGCCAAGTAGGGAGCTACTGCTATACCTTGGGTTCTGGCAACGGCCAGGAGAGCTGCTAGAACCTTTGTAAAGATTCTTGGGGCCGTAGCTAGACCAAACGGAAGTGCAATTAACTGGAAGTGCTGATCCAGGAACGCAAACCTTAGGAACTGGAAGTGGTCCCTGCGGATTAAAACTTGAAGGTAGGCATCCTTCAGATCTATAGTGGTCATGAACTGTCCTTACTGCACTAGAGGAAGAATGGACCTTATTGTCTCCATCTTGAACGGACATTTAGAAATTTGTTTAAGCACTTTAGGTCCAGAATCGGGCGGAAAGTATCTCAAACCTCTTTCTGCGATAGGAACCGGGACAATGACTCCCCAGTAGTTCTTCCCTCTTTTCTGGTTTTAGAGACAGGTTTGAGAGGAGAAATCTGCCATTGGGTGGATGAGATTTGAAACCTATCTTGAATCCCTGAGCTATGACCTCCAGGACCCACGGATCCTGCACGTCCCTTGACCAAGCGTCTGAAAACAGCGACAGTCCCCTACACAATCTGGCTGTGGATCGGGGGCCGCCCCTTCATGCTAACTTGTTCTTGGCGGGCTTCTTGTTCTGCTTGGATTTGTTCCAGGATTGAGCCAGCTTTCAAGTGCTCTTGGTTTGCTCGGGCTTAGAGGACTGCTGACATGGGACTTTTCAGAACAAAAAGGAACAAAAATTAGAACCTTGTCCCTTAGACAAGTTATTTTTTACCCTGCGGTAGGAAGGGGCCCTTGCCCCCTGTAACCGTGGAGATAATGGAGTCCAGGCCTGGACAAAATAAAATGTTTCCGTTAAAGGGGAGGGAAAGTAGTCTAGCCTTAAAAGTCATGTCCACAGACCAGGACTTCAGCCAGAGTGCCCAACGCGTCTGCACTGAGAAACCGGTGATTTTAGCATTCAGGCGAATAATCTGCATGTTTGCATCACAGATAAAAGAATTAGCAATTCTCAAAGCCTTAATTCTGTCTTGGATAACATCGAGAGGACCCTCCACCTCAATGAATTCCAATAAGGAATCGCACCAGTGGGCCGCAGCTCTAGCAACCGAGGCAACAGCCGCTGCCGGTTGAAATAAATATCTTGTATGCTGAAACATTTTTCTGAGAAAAGTTTCCATCGGCTCCCTGAAAGACAAGCTATCCTCAAGAGAGATCGAAGTCCGCTTAGCTAATGTGGAGATAGCACCATCCACCTTAGGGACGGAACCCCACAACTCCAAATGAGAGTCCAGGACCGGGAATAATATTTTAAAGGCAGGCGAAGGGGAAAAGGAAGATCTAATTCCATCCCATTTGTTTTTAATAATATTAGTCATTTTTACAGTGACAGGAAAAGTTAGCGGGGCTACCCTGAACTCATACACTCTGTCTAATTTAGGTATCAAGGGTTCGTTAAGCAACTTGGCCTCTGGAACCTCTGTCGACAGAACCTACTTTAGAAGAAAACGTAGGTGTTTAATTTTAAACCTAAAGACTGGCTCCTCCGCAGCCGGAGGCCTAGAGGTAGCAGACTCCGAACCAGAAATTTCACCCTCTGACGACTCAGAGTGTGACCCATCCGGGGATACTTGAAAGGCAGACAAATCAAGCAAATCACTGGATGTCCCCTGGACCGAAGAGCTATGTTTAACCTTTCACTTGCGCTTAGCAGGGCGAGGTAGAGCACTAAAGGTCTCAGACACCGCCGTCTTTAACTGCACAGTAAAATCTGATGTTAAAAGGATCCCTCCAGACGGAGGATCAGGCATGCTACGGGAAGCTGCATGCGACAATGCAGAGGATTGATGGGTACGCACATCACAGGACTAGTTGAGAGGGCGGGCACAACAAGGCCTCCTCACAATATAGATAGGTATTACTATTAGTAATAGAGGGAGTACCCTCAAGCATATCAGGATCCTCCATAGCTTGCGCTAACAGTAGGATACAAATAAATGCACTTTTTATTTCTCACAAAAACGGCACCTTTATACCCCCAAATGACTGGGGTACTCACCACCTCCTACACCCTGGCAACCAGAGAAGACGCAACCTCTCCAACAGCTAGCTTGGTCAGGAAAGAGAAAACAAAAGTATGACCACACCCGGTCACATGGTGCGCAATGCAGGACTGCCCCTGCTATAAGAAAAAGCACGCCAATCTATAAGCTGCGCAGCATTCAAAGGGAAAGTAAAACACCTGTATGTTCAGTTATTGCATAACAGTCTATGAGACCAAATAAAAACAGAATTTATGTTTACCTGATAAATTACTTTCTCCAACGGTGTGTCCGGTCCACGGCGTCATCCTTACTTGTGGGATATTCTCTTCCCCAACAGGAAATGGCAAAGAGCCCAGCAAAGCTGGTCACATGATCCCTCCTAGGCTCCGCCTACCCCAGTCATTCGACCGACGTTAAGGAGGAATATTTGCATAGGAGAAACCATATGGTACCGTGGTGACTGTAGTTAAAGAAAATAAATTATCAGACCTGATTAAAAAAACCAGGGCGGGCCGTGGACCGGACACACCGTTGGAGAAAGTAATTTATCAGGTAAACATAAATTCTGTTTTCTCCAACATAGGTGTGTCCGGTCCACGGCGTCATCCTTACTTGTGGGAACCAATACCAAAGCTTTAGGACACGGATGAAGGGAGGGAGCAAATCAGGTCACCTAAATGGAAGGCACCACGGCTTGCAAAACCTTTCTCCCAAAAATAGCCTCAGAAGAAGCAAAAGTATCAAACTTGTAAAATTTGGTAAAAGTGTGCAGTGAAGACCAAGTCGCTGCCCTACATATCTGATCAACAGAAGCCTCGTTCTTGAAGGCCCATGTGGAAGCCACAGCCCTAGTGGAATGAGCCGTGATTCTTTCGGGAGGCTGCCGTCCGGCAGTCTCGTAAGCCAATCTGATGATGCTTTTAATCCAAAAAGAGAGAGAGGTAGAAGTTGCTTTTTGACCTCTCCTTTTACCGGAATAAACAACAAACAAGGAAGATGTTTGTCTAAAATCCTTTGTAGCATCTAAATAGAATTTTAGAGCGCGAACAACATCCAAATTGTGCAACAAACGTTCCTTCTTTGAAACTGGTTTCGGACACAGAGAAGGTACGATAATCTCCTGGTTAATGTTTTTGTTAGAAACAACTTTTGGAAGAAAACCAGGTTTAGTACGTAAAACCACCTTATCTGCATGGAACACCAGATAAGGAGGAGAACACTGCAGAGCAGATAATTCTGAAACTCTTCTAGCAGAAGAAATTGCAACTAAAAACAAAACTTTCCAAGATAATAACTTAATATCAACGGAATGTAAGGGTTCAAACGGAACCCCCTGAAGAACTGAAAGAACTAAGTTGAGACTCCAAGGAGGAGTCAAAGGTCTGTAAACAGGCTTAATTCTAACCAGAGCCTGAACAAAGGCTTGAACATCTGGCACAGCTGCCAGCTTTTTGTGAAGTAACACAGACAAGGCAGAAATCTGTCCCTTCAGGGAACTAGCAGATAATCCTTTTTCCAATCCTTCTTGAAGGAAGGATAGAATCTTAGGAATCTTAACCTTGTCCCAAGGGAATCCTTTAGATTCACACCAACAGATATATTTTTTCCAAATTTTGTGGTAAATCTTTCTAGTTACAGGCTTTCTGGCCTGAACAAGAGTATCGATAACAGAATCTGAGAACCCTCGCTTCGATAAGATCAAGCGTTCAATCTCCAAGCAGTCAGCTGGAGTGAAACCAGATTCGGATGTTCGAACGGACCCTGAACAAGAAGGTCTCGTCTCAAAGGTAGCTTCCAAGGTGGAGCCGATGACATATTCACCAGATCTGCATACCAAGTCCTGCGTGGCCACGCAGGAGCTATCAAGATCACCGACGCCCTCTCCTGATTGATCCTGGCTACCAGCCTGGGGATGAGAGGAAACGGCGGGAACACATAAGCTAGTTTGAAGGTCCAAGGTGCTACTAGTGCATCCACTAGAGCCGCCTTGGGATCCCTGGATCTGGACCCGTAGCAAGGAACTTTGAAGTTCTGACGAGAGGCCATCAGATCCATGTCTGGAATGCCCCACAGCTGAGTGACTTGGGCAAAGATTTCCGGATGGAGTTCCCACTCCCCCGGATGCAATGTCTGACGACTCAGAAAATCCGCTTCCCAATTTTCCACTCCTGGGATGTGGATAGCAGACAGGTGGCAGGAGTGAGACTCCGCCCATAGAATGATTTTGGTCACTTCTTCCATCGCTAGGGAACTCCTTGTTCCCCCCTGATGGTTGATGTACGCAACAGTTGTCATGTTGTCTGATTGAAACCGTATGAACTTGGCCCTCGCTAGCTGAGGCCAAGCCTTGAGAGCATTGAATATCGCTCTCAGTTCCAGAATATTTATCGGTAGAAGAGATTCTTCCCGAGACCAAAGACCCTGAGCTTTCAGGGATCCCCAGACCGCGCCCCAGCCCATCAGACTGGCGTCGGTCGTGAGGATGACCCACTCCGGTCTGCGGAATGTCATCCCTTGTGACAGGTTGTCCAGGGACAGCCACCAACGGAGTGAGTCTCTGGTCCTCTGATTTACTTGTATCTTCGGAGACAAGTCTGTATAGTCCCCATTCCACTGACTGAGCATGCACAGTTGTAATGGTCTTAGATGAATGCGCGCAAAAGGAACTATGTCCATTGCCGCTACCATCAAACCGATCACTTCCATGCACTGCGCTATGGAAGGAAGAGGAACGGAATGAAGTATCCGACAAGAGTCTAGAAGTTTTGTTTTTCTGGCCTCTGTCAGAAAAATCCTCATTTCTAAGGAGTCTATTATTGTTCCCAAGAAGGGAACCCTTGTTGACGGAGATAGAGAACTCTTTTCCACGTTCACTTTCCATCAGTGAGATCCGAGAAAGGCCAGGACAATGTCCGTGTGAGCCTTTGCTTGAGGAAGGGACGACGCTTGAATCAGAATGTCGTCCAAGTAAGGTACTACAGCAATGCCCCTTGGTCTTAGCACAGCTAGAAGGGACCCTAGTACCTTTGTGAAAATCCTTGGAGCAGTGGCTAATCCGAAAGGAAGCGCCACGAACTGGTAATGCTTGTCCAGGAATGCGAACCTTAGGAACCGATGATGTTCCTTGTGGATAGGAATATGTAGATACGCATCCTTTAAATCCACTGTGGTCATGAATTGACCTTCCTGGATGGAAGGAAGAATAGTTCGAATGGTTTCCATCTTGAACGATGGAACCTTGAGAAACTTGTTTAAGATCTTGAGATCTAAGATTGGTCTGAACGTTCCCTCTTTTTTGGGAACTATGAACAGATTGGAGTAGAACCCCATCCCTTGTTCTCTTAATGGAACAGGATGAATCACTCCCATTCTTAACAGGTCTTCTACACAATGTAAGAATGCCTGTCGTTTTATGTGGTCTGAAGATAACTGAGACCTGTGGAACCTCCCCCTTGGGGGAAGTCCCTTGAATTCCAGAAGATAACCTTGGGAGACTATTTCTAGCGCCCAAGGATCCAGAACATCTCTTGCCCAAGCCTGAGCGAAGAGAGAGAGTCTGCCCCCCACCAGATCCGGTCCCGGATCGGGGGCCAACATTTCATGCTGTCTTGGTAGCAGTGGCAGGTTTCTTGGCCTGCTTTCCCTTGTTCCAGCCTTGCATTGGTCTCCAAGCTGGCTTGGCTTGAGAAGTATTACCCTCTTGCTTAGAGGACGTAGCACCTTGGGCTGGTCCGTTTCTACGAAAGGGACGAAAATTAGGTTTATTTTTTGCCTTGAAAGGCCGATCCTGAGGAAGGGCGTGGCCCTTACCCCCAGTGATATCAGAGATAATCTCTTTCAAGTCAGGGCCAAACAGCGTTTTCCCCTTGAAAGGAATGTTAAGTAGCTTGTTCTTGGAAGACGCATCAGCCGACCAAGATTTCAACCAAAGCGCTCTGCGCGCCACAATAGCAAACCCAGAATTCTTAGCCGCTAACCTAGCCAATTGCAAAGTGGCGTCTAGGGTGAAAGAATTAGCCAATTTGAGAGCATTGATTCTGTCCATAATCTCCTCATAAGGAGGAGAATCACTGTCGACCGCCTTTATCAGCTCATCGAACCAGAAACATGCGGCTGTAGCGACAGGGACAATGCATGAAATTGGTTGTAGAAGGTAACCCTGCTGAACAAACATCTTTTTAAGCAAACCTTCTAATTTTTTATCCATAGGATCTTTGAAAGCACAACTATCCTCTATGGGTATAGTGGTGCGTTTGTTTAAAGTGGAAACCGCTCCCTCGACCTTGGGGACTGTCTGCCATAAGTCCTTTCTGGGGTCGACCATAGGAAACAATTTTTTAAAAATGGGGGGAGGGACGAAAGGAATACCGGGCCTTTCCCATTCTTTATTAACAATGTCCGCCACCCGCTTGGGTATAGGAAAAGCTTCTGGGAGCCCCGGCACCTCTAGGAACTTGTCCATTTTACATAGTTTCTCTGGGATGACCAACTTGTCACAATCATCCAGAGTGGATAATACCTCCTTAAGCAGAATGCGGAGATGTTCCAACTTAAATTTAAATGCAATCACATCAGGTTCAGCTTGTTGAGAAATGTTCCCTGAATCAGTAATTTCTCCCTCAGACAAAACCTCCCTGGCCCCATCAGACTGAGTTAGGGGCCCTTCAGAAATATTAATATCAGCGTCGTCATGCTCTTCAGTATCTAAAACAGAGCAGTCGCGCTTACGCTGATAAGTGTTCATTTTGGCTAAAATGTTTTTGACAGAATTATCCATTACAGCCGTTAATTGTTGCATAGTAAGGAGTATTGGCGCGCTAGATGTACTAGGGGCCTCCTGAGTGGGCAAGACTCGTGTAGACGAAGGAGGGAATGATGCAGTACCATGCTTACTCCCCTCACTTGAGGAATCATCTTGGGCATCATTGTCATTGTCACATAAATCACATTTATTTAAATGAATAGGAATTCTGGCTTCCCCACATTCAGAACACAGTCTATCTGGTAGTTCAGACATGTTAAACAGGCATAAACTTGATAACAAGTACAAAAAACGTTTTAAAATAAAACAGTTACTGTCACTTTAAATTTTAAACTGAACACACTTTATTACTGCAAATGCGAAAAAACATGAAGGAATTGTTCAAAATTCACCAAAAAGCCTTAAAAGTATTGCACACCAAATTTGGAAGCTTTAACCCTTAAAATAACGGAACCGGAGCCGTTTTGAACTTTAACCCCTTACAGTCCCTGGTATCTGCTTTGCTGAGACCCAACCAAGCCCCAAGGGGAATACGATACCAAATGACGCCTTCAGAAAGTCTTTTCTAAGTATCAGAGCTCCTCTCACATGCGACTGCATGCCATGCTTCTCAAAAACAAGTGCGCAACACCGGCGCGAAAATGAGGCTCTGCCTATGCTTTGGGAAAGCCCCTAAAGAATAAGGTGTCTAAAACAGTGCCTGCCGATATTATTATATCAAAATACCCAGATAAAATGATTCCTCAAGGCTAAATATGTGTTAATAATCAATCGATTTAGCCCAAAAAAAGTCTACAGTCTTAATAAGCCCTTTTTGAAGCCCTTATTTACAATCGTAATAAACATGGCTTACCGGATCCCAGAGGGAAAATGACAGCTTCCAGCATTACATCGTCTTGTTAGAATGTGTCATACCTCAAGCAGCAAGAGACTGCTCACTGTTCCCCCAACTGAAGTTAATTGCTCTCAACAGTCCTGTGTGGAACAGCCATGGATTTTAGTGACGGTTGCTAAAATCATTTTCCTCATACAAACAGAAATCTTCATCTCTTTTCTGTTTCTGAGTAAATAGTACATACCAGCACTATTTCAAAATAACAAACTCTTGATTGAATAATAAAAACTACAGTTAAACACTAAAAAACTCTAAGCCATCTCCGTGGAGATGTTGCCTGTACAACGGCAAAGAGAATGACTGGGGTAGGCGGAGCCTAGGAGGGATCATGTGACCAGCTTTGCTGGGCTCTTTGCCATTTCCTGTTGGGGAAGAGAATATCCCACAAGTAAGGATGACGCCGTGGACCGGACACACCTATGTTGGAGAAATTATCAAATTCCTTAAATGACAGTTTCAGGAATGGGAAAAAATGCAAAATAAACAAGCCTCTAGCAACCAGAAGCAACAAAAAATGAGACTTAAAGGGTTACTTTCTGTTATAATTTTTAAGCTAAACAACTAACATATTAAAGTTAATAAACTTTAATTAAAACCTACTGACCTATATTTTCTCCAAAACGAAGTTTCGTAACGTTCTAAAAGTTATATCTTTTATTCGCTGATGATGTCACATTATCCTGCCCAATATTTTCAGCACTGCATGTTCAAAATACTTAAACCAATAAGTTTGTATTTAAAGCGCCATTTTGAAACCTAGGTATTGTAAACGGATTGGTACAGAGCAAAGGATACCCACGGAGTGGGTTTGGAAAACAATTAAATTTGCAGACAAGATTTATGATATACGGTAGAGATATGTTAATGAAATGCTATTGATAAAAAGCGTATTTGGGGTAGTTAGTTAGTAACAGGCATAGAAAATATTTACTTACAGTGGCCCTTTAAATAATGTGCAAAAAAGTGGAAACAAGAATGACGCCCACATTATTGGCGCCAAGTACAATGCCCAAATTTTTTGGCGCAAAAAAACGTCTGTAACACACGTGTCAAAAAATGACGCAACCACCAACAAACTTCCGGCGTCAACTATAGCGCTGGAAATGACAAAATTTTGCGCCAAAAAAAAAGTTTGCGCCAAGAATGACGCAATAAATTGAAGCATTTTCTGCCCCCGCGAGCCTAACAGCCCGCAGGGAAAAAAGTCAATTGAAAATTTTTAAGGTAAGAAAAAAATATTTATTCATATGCATTATCCCAAAATAATGAAACTGACAGTCTGAATGAAGGAATACTGATTATCCTGAATCATGGCAAATATAAGTTTAAACACATATATTTAGAACTTTACATATAAAGTGCCAAACCATAGCTTAGAGTTTCATAAATAAAATAAGACTTACTTATCTTAAAACACACATCAACATATAGTAGATAGCCAAACCAGTACTGAAGTGAGAATCAGTAGAGGTAATGGTATATTAGAGTATATCGTCGATCTGAAAAGGGAGGTAGGAGAAGAAATCTCTACGACCGATAACAGAGAACCTATGAAATAGATCCCCTAGAGGAAGACCATTGTATTTAAATAGGCAATACTCTTCTTCACATCCCTCTGACATTCACTGCACTCTGAGAGGAAAACCGGGCTTCAGCCTGCTGCGAATCGCATATCAACGTAGAATCTAGCACAAACTTACTTCACCACCTACATGGGAGGCAAAGTTTGTAAAACTGAATTGTGGGTGTTGTGAGGGGTGTATTTATAGGCATTTTGAGGTTTGGGAAACTTTGCCCCTCCTGGTAGGAATGTATATCCCATACGTCACTAGCTCATGGACTCTTGCTAATTACATGAAAGAAATAGCTTTCATAATTATCTACACGTATTATAATTTTCCTGTATAAGCTCAACTTTATGGCCTTCAGGAGTCATATTTCTGTATTGTAATTTGTGATTTATGAGACAACTCCTGTTTGTTTGCTTTTTTTTTTATTCTCTACAAATGTGAGCCATTATGATATGTAGATGATATTCAGGTTTTAATGTTCTGATTGTTATATTACTAAATACCTTAATAAAAAACTTTGATTTAAAAAAAAAAAAAAAAAAAAAGACCCCCACTTACCTTATAGACTCCTGGAGTCAAGGTTACATTTCTATGGTGATAGCTGTTGTTGAGGGTTAACCCGATTGACCAAGCCATTATATCCACTAAAGTTCTCCTTTAAAAATTTGTTGAAAACCGTTGTGCGCGGCCTGGTTTCACTTTATAATAGGTCATATAATGTGTTCAATCATACATTGTAGCTGATAACCTATCCCGTTATTATTCCCCACAGTTAACAACTACAGACCCCTTCTATAGATGGAGGCACACTTTCTCTCCCATTCCCTCATTAGTTGACACATTTTGAAGAACACTCCGAATTCACACAAGTTTGAAATAGAAAGGTTACGTCCTGATAAGAGAGTTATTCCTATGTTGTATGTGGATATTATCTATTCTCCCTGATCACAACTATTTTCATATTTTTCTATATGTTGCTTATAAGCAGCAATGTTTAACATATCAATTGTCCATGAGTGGCCATATGTGTCTTTAGATTTCCTCGTCTATAGTACTTAAATCCATCAGGGATCATGAGTGTCCTCTTGTGTTAATGGAAGAAAATATACTTGTTAAAAAGAGGCTCTAACTCCAACATGTAATATTAACAAATATGTATTTTTATTGTTCAGATACCCAAATATTGTAATAATCGGCGATATGTCACTATCTATATTTGTCATGCATGAATATATTATTGCAATTGGTATTACCTCAAAAAAACTTTTTAAAAAAATAACAAAAATATATATAATAATAATAATATAGTCTACTAGAGTGTGTGGCTCGTTTATTTCTGTTGAATGTTGTAGTGGTGTGTATTTTTTTCTAAGAACTTTACATGAAAGAATAAGAGAACATCTGTGTATTATAGAAAAGGGTAATTGTGAAAACCACCTTTATAGACATTTTAGTGAAGGTCACACTAACAGATTAAAATACTTTTCATAATGGGGTATTTGTAAAGTAAAACCAGAATGAAGAGGGGTAACTTTGAAAAAGAAACTGTTAAAAAAGAAGCAGAACTGATTTATAAGATGAAGACCCTACATCCAATAGGACTCAACTCAGAGTTAGAAGTTATCCCTTTTATATACGATTAAAAAAATAATTGAAAACATAATTTATGTAAGAACTTACCTGATAAATTCATTTCTTTCATATTAGCAAGAGTCCATGAGCTAGTGACGTATGGGATATACATTCCTACCAGGAGGGGCAAAGTTTCCCAAACCTCAAAATGCCTATAAATACACCCCTCACCACACCCACAACGTTTAGCCAAGAAGTGGGGTGGTAAGAAAAAAGTGCGAAAGCATAAAAAAAAATAAGGAATTGGAATAATTGTGCTTTATACAAAAAAATCATAACCACCACAAAAAGGGTGGGCCTCATGGACTCTTGCTAATATGAAAGAAATGAATTTATCAGGTAAGTTCTTACATAAATTATGTTTTCTTTCATGTAATTAGCAAGAGTCCATGAGCTAGTGACGTATGGGATAATAAATACCCAAGATGTGGGACTTCCACGCAAGAGTCCCTAGAGAGGGAGGGATAAAATAAAGACAGCCAATTCCGCTGAAAAATAATCCACACCCCAAAATAAAGTTTAAATCTTATAATGAAAAAAACTGAAATTATAAGCAGAAGAATCAAACTGAAACAGCTGCCTGAAGTACTTTTCTACCAAAAACTGCTTCAGAAGAAGAAAACACATCAAAATGGTAGAATTTAGTAAAAGTATGTAAAGAAGACCAAGTTGCTGCTTTGCAAATCTGATCAACTGAAGCTTCATTCCTAAACGCCCAGGAAGTAGAAACTGACCTAGTAGAATGAGCTGTAATCCTTTGAGGCGGAGTTTTACCCGACTCGACATAAGCATGATGAATCAAAGACATTAACCAAGACGCCAAAGAAATGGCAGAGGCCTTCTGACCTTTCCTAGAACCGGAAAAGATAACAAATAGACTAGAAGTCTTTCGGAAATCTTTAGTAGCTTCAACATAATATTTCAAAGCTCTAACTACATCCAAAGAATGTAACGATCTTTCCTTAGAATTCTTAGGATTAGGACACAATGAAAGAACCACAATTTCTCTACTAATGTTGTTAGAATTCACAACTTTAGGTAAGAATTTAAATGAAGTCCGCAAAACTGCCTTATCTTGATGAAAAATCCGAAAAGGAGATTCACAAGAAAGAGCAGATAACTCAGAAACTCTTCTAGCAGAAGAGATGGCCAAAAGGAACAACACTTTCCAAGAAAGTAATTTAATATCCAGAGAATGCATAGGTTCAAACGGAGGAGCTTGTAAAGCCCCCAGAACCAAATTCAAACTCCAAGGAGGAGAGATTGACTTAATGACAGGTTTTATACGAACCAAAGCCTGTACAAAATAATGAATATTAGGAAGATTAGCAATCTTTCTGTGAAACAGCACAGAAAGAGCAGAAATTTGTCCTTTCAAGGAACTTGCAGACAAACCTTTATCCAGACCATCCTGAAGAAACTGTAAAATTCTAGGAATTCTAAAAGAATGCCAGGAAAATTGATGAGAAGAACACCAAGAAATGTAAGTCTTCCAGACTCGATAATATATCTTCCTAGACACAGATTTACGAGCCTGTAACATAGTATTAATTACGGAGTCAGAGAAACCTCTATGACTGAGAATCAAGCGTTCAATCTCCATACCTTCAAATTTAATGATTTGAGATCCTGATGGAAAAAAGGACCTTGAGATAGAAGGTCTGGTCTTAACGGAAGAGTCCAAGGTTGGCAAGTAGCCATCCGAACAAGATCCGCATACCAAAACCTGTGAGGCCATGCTGGAGCCACCAGCAGAACAAACGAACGCTCTTTTAGAATCTTGGAGATCACTCTTGGAAGAAGAACTAGAGGCGGAAAGATATAAGCAGGATGATACTTCCAAGGAAGTGACAATGCATCCACTGCCTCCGCCTGAGGATCCCTGGATCTGGACAGATACCTGGGAAGTTTCTTGTTAAGATGAGAGGCCATCAAATCTATTTCTGGAAGTCCCCAGATTTGAACAATCTGAAGAAATACCTCTGGGTGAAGAGACCATTCGCCCGGATGTAACGTCTGGCGACTGAGATAATCCGCTTCTCAATTGTCTATACCTGGGATGTGAACCGCAGAAATTAGACAGGAGCTGGATTCCGCCCATGCAAGTATCCGAGATACTTCTTTCATAGCCAGAGGACTGTGAGTCCCCCCTTGATTATTGACATATGCCACGGTTGTGACATTGTCCGTCTGAAAACAAATGAACGATTCTCTCTTCAGAAGAGGTCACGACTGAATTCCAAAATGTTGATTAGTAATCTCGCCTCCTGAGATTCCCAAACCCCCTGCGCTGTCAGAGACCCCCATACAGCTCCCCAACCTGTAAGACTTGCATCTGTTGAGATCACAGTCCAGGTTGGAAGAACAAAAGAAGCCCCTTGAACTAAACGATGGTGATCTGTCCACCACGTCAGAGAGTGTCGTACAATCGGATTTAAAGATATTAACTGTGATATCTTTGTATAATCCCTGCACCATTCATTCAGCATACAAAGCTGAAGAGGTCGCCCCAGAGACAGAACTTTTTTTTCACTTTCTGCGATGAGATTTTATTTTAGTGAATATTTTTCTGCAGGTCATTTTTAAATTAAATAAAATTGTAAATTTGTCAGTTACACTAAAGCACCAGATCAATTGCAATGTGTTGGTTAACTGGAGGATAAAGCAATATTTTTAAAGTTGTATAATTTAGTGCAGTAGTTGAAAATTGCATTGCAAATTAGCTGCAGACAAAAAAAGTAATTGTAAAATGTCTCTTGAATTAGTTTGTTTCCTTTTCTCTTAGTCTAACATAGAAATGTAGTAATAAAAAAGGTGCATTGCTCATATGAACATCTTACAGTCAGAGAAAAACAGTTTTGCAGACTGTGAAAAGCTAGAAAACGAGTTTGCAAAAATCTCAGAGTCAATCAATGCGCTGCTGCTCTGGATGCACTGTGTTAAGGAAAACTTACACTATGCAGCCAAAGAACAGCTCTGTTTAAAAATAACAGCCTAATGTGGAGCAGGGCTGAAAAGTTAAAGTGCTAACAGTTCCTGTTCTTTCTGCAGACATGCTGCATTTTCTGCGATGACATCTCAGATCACTCTATGTTCTGCCTTGGGGGAGGTCGCATGTGAAAACGAGCAAAGAGGATCGCGTCCGATGCAGCAGTCATAAGACCTAGAATTTCCATGCATAAGGCTACCGAAGGGAATGATAGTGATTGAAGGTTTCGACAAGCTGAAACCAATTTCAGACGTCTCTTGTCCGTCAGAGACAAAGTCATGGATACTGAATCTATCTGGAAACCTAAAAAGGTTACCCTTGTCTGAGGAATCAATTAACTCTTTGGTAAATTGATCCTCCAACCATGTTCTTGAAGAAACGACACAAGTCGATTCGTATGAAATTCTGCTAAATGTGAAGACTGAGCAAGTACCAAGATATCGTCCAAATAAGGAAATACCACAATACCCTGTTCTCTGATTACAGATAGAAGGGCACCGAGCACCTTTGAAAAAATCCTTGGAGTAGTTGCTAGGCCGAACGGCAGAGCCACAAACTGGTAATGCTTGTCTAGAAAAGAGAATCTCAGAAACTGATGGTGATCTGGATGAATCAGAATATGCAGATATGCATCCTGTAAATCTATAGTGGACATATAATGCCCTTGCTGAACAAAAGGCAAGATAGTCCTTACAGTTACCATTTTGAACGTTGGTATCCTTACATAACGATTCAATATTTTTAGATCCAGAACTGGTCTGAAGGAATTCTCCTTCTTTGGTACAATGAAGAGATTTGAATAAAACCCCATCCCCTGTTCCAGAACTGGAACTGGCATAATTACTCCAGCCAACTCTAGATCTGAAACACAATTCAGAAATGCTTGAGCTTTCACTGGATTTACTGGGACACGGGAAAGAAAAAATCTCTTTGCAGGAGGTCTCATCTTGAAACCAATTCTGTACCCTTTTGAAACAATGTTCTGAATCCAAAGATTGTGAACAGAATTGATCCAAATTTCTTTGAAAAAACATAACCTGCCCCCTACCAGCTGAGCTGGAATGAGGGCCACACCTTCATGTGGACTTAGAAGCTGGCTTTGCTTTTCTAGAAGGCTTGGATTTATTCCAGACTGGAGATGGTTTCCAAACTGAAACTGCTCCTGAGGATGAAGGATCAGGCTTTTGTTCTTTGTTGAAACGAAAGGAACGAAAACGATTATTAGCCCTGTTTTTAGATTTTTTATCCTGTGGTAAAAAAGTTCCTTTCCCACCAGTAACAGTTGAGATAATAGAATCCAACTGAGAACCAAATAATTTGTTACCCTGGAAAGAAATGGAAAGTAGAGTTGATTTGAGAGTTGAAAAAATCCTCGGAGTAGTCGCTAGGCCGAACGGCAAAGCCACAAACTGGTAATGCTTGTCTGGAAAAGAGAATCTCAGAAACTGATGGTGATCTGGATGAATCAGAATATGCAGATATGCATCCTGTAAATCTATTGTGGACATATAATGCCCTTGCTGAACAAAAGGCAGAATAGTCCTTATAGTTACCATTTTGAATGTTGGTATCCTTACATAACGATTCAATATTTTTAAATCCAGAACTGGTCTGAATTCTCCTTCTTTGGTACAATGAATAGATTGGAGTAAAACCCCAGACCCTGTTCCAGAACTGGAACAATTACTCCAGCCAACTCTAGATCTGAAACACATTTCAGAAATGCTTGAGCCTTCACTGGATTTATTGGAATGCGAGAAAGAAAAAAATCTTCTTGCAGGAGGCCTTACCTTGAAACCTATTCTGTACCCTTCTGAAACAATGTTCTGAATCCAAAGACTGTGAATCGAATTGATCCAAATTTCTTTGAAAAATCGTAATCTGCCCCCTACCAGCTGTGCTGGAATGAGGGCCGCACCTTCATGTGGACTTGGGAGCTGGCTTTGGCTTTCTGAAAGGCTTGGATTTATTCCAGACTGGAGATGGTTTCCAAACAGAAACCGTTCCTTTAGGGGAAGGATCAGGCTTCTGTTCCTTATTCTGACGAAAGGAACGAAAACGATTAGCAGCCCTATATTTACCTATAGATTTTTTATCTTGAGGTAAAAAAGTTCCTTTCCCCCCAGTAACAGTTTAAATAATAGAATCCAACTGGGAACCAAACAATTTATTATCTTGGAAAGCCACAAAGCTCTTCTAGCTAAAATAGCTAAAGACATATACCTGACATCAACTCTAATGATATCAAAGATAGCATCACAAATAAAGTTATTAGCATGTTGAAGAAGTTTAACAATGCTATGAGTATTATGATCTGACACTAGTTGTGCCAAAGCCTCCAACCAAAAAGTGGAAGCTGCCGCAACATCAGCCAAAGAAATAGCAGGCCTAAGGAGATTACCTGAACATAAATAAGCTTTCCTTAGAAAGGATTCAATTTTCCTATCTAAAGGATCTTTAAAGGAAGTACTATCTGCCGTAGGAATAGTAGTACGTTTAGCGAGAGTAGAGATAGCCCCATCAACTTTAGGGATTTTGTCCCAAAACTCTAATCTGTCAGATGGCACAGGATACAATTTCTTAAACCTTTTAGAAGGAGTAAATGAATTACCCAGATTATTCCATTCCCTAGAAATTACTTCAGAAATAGCATCAGGGACAGGAAAAAACTTCCGGAATAACTAAAGGAGGTTTAAAAACCGAATTTAAACGCTTAGTAGATTTAGTATCAAGAGGACTAGAATCCTCCATTTCTAATGCGATTAAAACTTCTTTAAGTAAAGAACGAATAAATTCCATGTTAAATCAATATGAAGATTTATCAGTGTCAATATCTGAGACAGAATCCTCTGAACCAGAAAAATCATCATCAGAAACAGACAAATCAGAATGATGATGTTCATTTAAAAATTCATCTGAAAAATGTGAAGTTTTAAAAAGACCTTTTACGTTTACTGGAAGGAGGAATAACAGACATAGCCTTCCTAATAGATTTAGAAACAAAATCTCTTATATTAACAGGAACATCCTGAGTATTAGATGTTGATGGAACAGCAACAGGTAATGGAATATTACTAATGGAAATACTATCTGCATTAGCAAGCTTATCATGACATTCATCACAAACTACAACCGGAGGAACAGTTACCACAAGTTTACAGCAAATACACTTAACTTTGGTAGAACCAGCATCAGGCAGCGTTTTTCCAGAAGTAGCTTCTGATCCAGGGTCAATCTGAGACATCTTGCAATATGTAAGAGAAAAAACAACATATAAAGCAAAATCTAACAAATTCCTTAAAAGACAGTTTCAGGAATGGGAAAAAATGCCAATGAACAAGCCTCTAGCAACCAGAAGCAAATGAAAAATGAGACTTAAATATGTGAAAAAAAGGTGGAGACAAAAACGACGCCCACATTTTTTAGCGCCAAAAAAAGACACCCACATTATTGGCGCCTAAATGCTTTTGGCGCCAAGAATGACGCCACATCCGGTGACACCGACATTTTTGGCGCAAAACGTCAAAAAAAATGACGCAAACACGAACAACTTCCGGCGAGAAGTATGACGCCGGAAATGACAAAGAAATTTTTTTGCGCCAAAAAAGTCAGCGCCAAGAATGACGCAATAAAATGAAGCATTTTCAGCCCCCGGGAGCCTAACAGCCCACAGGGAAAAAACATAATTTATGTAAGAACTTACCTGATAAATTCATTTCTTTCATATTAGCAAGAGTCCATGAGCTAGTGACGTATGGGATATACATTCCTACCAGGAGGGGCAAAGTTTCCCAAACCTTAAAATGCCTATAAATACACCCCTCACCACACCCACAATTCAGTTTAACGAATAGCCAAGAAGTGGGGTGATAAGAAAAAAATGCGAAAGCATATAAAATAAGGAATTGGAATAATTGTGCTTTATACAAAAAAATCATAACCACCACAAAAAAGGGCGGGCCTCATGGACTCTTGCTAATATGAAAGAAATGAATTTATCAGGTAAGTTCTTACATAAATTATGTTTTCTTTCATGTAATTAGCAAGAGTCCATGAGCTAGTGACGTATGGGATAATGACTACCAAAGATGTGGATCTTTCCACGCAAGAGTCACTAGAGAGGGAGGGATAAAATAAAGACAGCCAATTCCTGCTGAAAATAATCCACACCCAAAATAAAGTTTAATGAAAAACATAAACAGAAGATTCAAACTGAAACCGCTGCCTGAAGTACTTTTCTACCAAAAACTGCTTCAGAAGAAGAAAATACATCAAAATGGTAGAATTTAGTAAAAGTATGCAAAGAGGACCAAGTTGCTGCTTTGCAAATCTGATCAACCGAAGCTTCATTCCTAAACGCCCAAGAAGTAGAAACTGACCTAGTAGAATGAGCTGTAATCCTTTGAGGCTGAGTTTTACCCGACTCGACATAGGCATGATGAATTAAAGATTTCAACCAAGATGCCAAAGAAATGGCAGAAGCTTTCTGGCCTTTTCTAGAACCGGAAAAGATAACAAATAGACTAGAAGTCTTTCGGAAAGACTTAGTAGCTTCAACATAATATTTCAAAGCTCTAACAACATCCAAAGAATGCAACGATTTCTCCTTAGAATTCTTAGGATTAGGACATAATGAAGGAACCACAATTTCTCTACTAATGTTGTTGGAATTCACAACTTTAGGTAAAAATTCAAAAGAAGTTCGCAACACCGCCTTATCCTGATGAAAAATCAGAAAAGGAGACTCACAAGAAAGAGCAGATAATTCAGAGACTCTTCTGGCAGAAGAGATCGCCAAAAGGAACAAAACTTTCCAAGAAAGTAATTTAATGTCCAATGAATGCATAGGTTCAAACGGAGGAGCTTGAAGAGCCCCCAGAACCAAATTCAAACTCCAAGGAGAAGAAATTGACTTAATGACAGGTTTTATACGAACCAAAGCTTGTACAAAACAATGAATATCAGGAAGATTAGCAATCTTTCTGTGAAAAAGAACAGAAAGAGCAGAGATTTGTCCTTTCAAAAGAACTTGCGGATAAACCTTTATCTAAACCATCCTGAAGAAACTGTAAAATTCTCGGAATTCTAAAAGAATGCCAAGAAAAATGATGAGAAAGACACCAAGAAATATAAGTCTTCCAGACTCTATAATATATCTCTCTGGATACAGATTTACGAGCCTGTAACATAGTATTAATCACAGAGTCAGAGAAACCTCTTTGACCAAGAATCAAGCGTTCAATCTCCATACATTTAAATTTAAGGATTTGAGATCCTGATGGAAAAAAGGACCTTGCGACAGAAGGTCTGGTCTTAGCGGAAGAGTCCACGGATGGCAAGAGGCCATCCGGACAAGATCCGCATACCAAAACCTGTGAGGCCATGCCGGAGCTATCAGCAGAACGAGCATTCCTTCAGAATCTTGGAGATTACTCTTGGAAGAAGAACTAGAGGCGGAAAGATATAGGCAGGATGATACTTCCAAGGAAGTGATAATGCATCCACTGCTTCCGCCTGAGGATCCCGGGATCTGGACAGATACCTGGGAAGTTTCTTGTTTAGATGAGACGCCATCAGATCTATTTCTGGAAGCTCCCACATTTGAACAATCTGAAGAAATACCTCTGGGTGAAGAGACCATTCGCCCGGATGCAACGTTTGGCGACTGAGATAATCCGCTTCCCAATCGTCTATACCTGGGATATGAACCGCAGAGATTAGACAGGAGCTGGATTCCGCCCAAACCAGAATTCGAGATACTTCTTTCATAGCCAGAGGACTGTGAGTCCCTCCTTGATGATTGATGTATGCCACAGTTGTGACATTGTCTGTCTGAAAACAAATGAACGATTCTCTCTTCAGAAGAGGCCAAGACTGAAGAGCTCTGAAAATTGCACGGAGTTCCAAAATATTGATCGGTAATCTCACCTCCTGAGATTCCCAAACTCCTTGTGCCGTCAGAGATCCCCACACAGCTCCCCAACCTGTGAGACTTGCATCTGTTGAAACTACAGTCCAGGTCGGAAGCACAAAAGAAGCCCCCTGAATTAAACAATGGTGATCTGTCCACCACGTTAGAGAGTGTCGTACAATCGGTTTTAAAGATATTAATTAAGATATCTTTGTGTAATCCCTGCACCATTGATTCAGCATACAGAGCTGAAGAGGTCGCATGTGAAAACGAGCAAAGGGGATCGCGTCCGATGCAGCAGTCATAAGACCTAGAATTTCCATGCATAAGGCTACCGAAGGTAATGATTGTGACTGAAGGTTTCGACAAGCTGAAATCAATTTTAGACGTCTCTTGTCTGTCAAAGACAGAGTCATGGACACTGAATCTATCTGGAAACCCAGAAAGGTTACCCTTGTCTGAGGAATCAATTAACTTTTTAGTGAATTGATCCTCCAACCATGATCTTGAAGAAACAACACAAGTCGATTCGTATGAGATTCTGCTAAATGTAAAGACTGAGCAAGTACCAAGATATCGTCCAAATAAGGAAATACCACAATACCCTGTTCTCTGATTACAGACAGAAGGGCACCGAGAACCTTTGTAAAAATTCTTGGAGCTGTAGCTAGGCCAAACGGCAGAGCCACAAACTGGTAATGCTTGTCCAGAAAAGAGAATCTCAGGAACTGATAATGATCTGGATGAATCGGAATATGCAGATATGCATCCTGTAAATCTATTGTGGCATATAATGCCCTTGCTGAACAAAAGGCAAGATAGTCCTTACAGTTACCATTTTGAACGTTGGTATCCTTACATAACGATTCAATATTTTTAGATCCAGAACTGGTCTGAAGGAATTCTCCTTCTTTGGTATAATTTAGAGATTTGAATAAAACCCCATCCCCTGTTCCAGAACTGGAACTGGCATAATTACTCCAGCCAACTCTAGATCTGAAACACAATTCAGAAATGCTTGAGCTTTCACTGGATTTACTGGGACACGGGAAAGAAAAAATCTCTTTGCAGGAGGTCTCATCTTGAAACCAATTTTGTACCCTTCTGAAACAATGTTCTGAATCCAAAGATTGTGAACAGAATTGATCCAAATTTCTTTGAAAAAACGTAACCTGCCCCCTACCAGCTGAGCTGGAATGAGGGCCACACCTTCATGTGGACTTAGAAGCTGGCTTTGCTTTTCTAGAAGGCTTGGATTTATTCCAGACTGGAGATGGTGTCCAAACTGAAACTGCTCCTGAGGATGAAGGATCAGGCTTTTGTTCTTTGTTGAAACGAAAGGAACGAAAACGATTATTAGCCCTGTTTTTACCCTTAGATTTTTTATCCTGAGGTAAAAAAGTTCCTTTCCCACCAGTAACAGTTGAGATAATAGAATCCAACTGAGAACCAAATAATTTGTTACCCTGGAAAGAAATGGAAAGTAGAGTTGATTTAGAAGCCATATCAGCATTCCAAGTTTTAAGCCATAAAGCTCTTCTAGCTAAAATAGCTAGAGACATAAACCTGACATCAACTCTGATAATATCAAAAATGGCATCACAGATAAAATTATTAGCATGTTGAAGAAGAATAATAATATTATGAGAATCATGATCTGTTACTTGTTGCGCTAAAGTTTCCAACCAAAAAGTTGAAGCTGCAGCAACATCAGCCAATGATATAGCAGGTCTAAGAAGATTACCTGAACACAGATAAGCTTTTCTTAGAAAGGATTCAATTTTCCTATCTAAAGGATCCTTAAACGAAGTACCATCTGACGTAGGAATAGTAGTACGTTTAGCAAGGGTAGAAATAGCCCCATCAACTCTAGGGATTTTGTCCCAAAATTCTAATCTGTCAGACGGCACAGGATATAATTGCTTAAAACGTTTAGGAGTAGTAAATGAATTACCCAATTTATCCCATTCTCTGGAAATTACTTCAGAAATAGCACTAGGAACAGGAAAAACTTCTGGAATAACCACAGGAGATTTAAAGACCTTATCTAAACGTTTAGAATCAGTATCAAGAGGACCAGAATCCTCAATTTCTAAAGCAATTAGTACTTCTTTAAGTAAAGAACGAATAAATTCCATTTTAAATAAATAACAGAATTTATGTTTACCTGATAAATTACTTTCTCCAACGGTGTGTCCGGTCCACGGCGTCATCCTTACTTGTGGGATATTCTCTTCCCCAACAGGAAATGGCAAAGAGCCCAGCAAAGCTGGTCACATGATCCCTCCTAGGCTCCGCCTACCCCAGTCATTCGACCGACGTTAAGGAGGAATGTTTGCATAGGAGAAACCATATGGTACCGTGGTGACTGTAGTTAAAGAAAATAAATTATCAGACCTGATTAAAAAAACCAGGGCGGGCCGTGGACCGGACACACCGTTGGAGAAAGTAATTTATCAGGTAAACATAAATTCTGTTTTCTCCAACATAGGTGTGTCCGGTCCACGGCGTCATCCTTACTTGTGGGAACCAATACCAAAGCTTTAGGACACGGATGAAGGGAGGGAGCAAATCAGGTCACCTAAATGGAAGGCACCACGGTTTGCAAAACCTTTCTCCCAAAAATAGCCTCAGAAGAAGCAAAAGTATCAAACTTGTAAAATTTGGTAAAAGTGTGCAGTGAAGACCAAGTCGCTGCCCTACATATCTGATCAACAGAAGCCTCGTTCTTGAAGGCCCATGTGGAAGCCACAGCCCTAGTGGAATGAGCTGTGATTCTTTCGGGAGGCTGCCGTCCGGCAGTCTCGTAAGCCAATCTGATGATGCTTTTAATCCAAAAAGAGAGAGAGGTAGAAGTTGCTTTTTGACCTCTCCTTTTACCGGAATAAACAACAAACAAGGAAGATGTTTGTCTAAAATCCTTTGTAGCTTCTAAATAGAATTTTAGAGCGCGAACAACATCCAAATTGTGCAACAAACGTTCCTTCTTTGAAACTGGTTTCGGACACAGAGAAGGTACGATAATCTCCTGGTTAATGTTTTTGTTAGAAACAACTTTTGGAAGAAAACCAGGTTTAGTACGTAAAACCACCTTATCTGCATGGAACACCAGATAAGGAGGAGAACACTGCAGAGCAGATTCTGAAACTCTTCTAGCAGAAGAAATTGCAACTAAAAACAAAACTTTCCAAGATAATAACTTAATATCAACGGAATGTAAGGGTTCAAACGGAACCCCCTGAAGAACTGAAAGAACTAAATTGAGACTCCAAGGAGGAGTCAAAGGTTTGTAAACAGGCTTAATTCTAACCAGAGCCTGAACAAAGGCTTGAACATCTGGCACAGCTGCCAGCTTTTTGTGAAGTAACACAGACAAGGCAGAAATCTGTCCCTTCAGGGAACTTGCAGATAATCCTTTTTCCAATCCTTCTTGAAGGAAGGATAGAATCTTAGGAATCTTAACCTTGTCCCAAGGGAATCCTTTAGATTCACACCAACAGATATATTTTTTCCAAATTTTGTGGTAAATCTTTCTAGTTACAGGCTTTCTGGCCTGAACAAGAGTATCGATAACAGAATCTGAGAACCCTCGCTTCGATAAGATCAAGCGTTCAATCTCCAAGCAGTCAGCTGGAGTGAAACCAGGTTCGGATGTTCGAACGGACCCTGAACAAGAAGGTCTCGTCTCAAAGGTAGCTTCCAAGGTGGAGCCGATGACATATTCACCAGATCTGCATACCAAGTCCTGCGTGGCCACGCAGGAGCTATCAAGATCACCGACGCCCTCTCCTGATTGATCCTGGCTACCAGCCTGGGGATGAGAGGAAACGGCGGGAACACATAAGCTAGTTTGAAGGTCCAAGGTGCTACTAGTGCATCCACTAGAGCCGCCTTGGGATCCCTGGATCTGGACCCGTAGCAAGGAACTTTGAAGTTCTGATGAGAGGCCATCAGATCCATGTCTGGAATGCCCCACAGCTGAGTGACTTGGGCAAAGATTTCCGGATGGAGTTCCCACTCCCCCGGATGCAATGTCTGACGACTCAGAAAATCCGCTTCCCAATTTTCCACTCCTGGGATGTGGATAGCGGACAGGTGGCAGGAGTGAGACTCCGCCCATAGAATGATTTTGGTCACTTCTTCCATCGCTAGGGAACTCCTTGTTCCCCCCTGATGGTTGATGTACGCAACAGTTGTCATGTTGCCTGATTGAAACCGTATGAACTTGGCCCTCGCTAGCTGAGGCCAAGCCTTGAGAGCATTGAATATCGCTCTCAGTTCCAGAATATTTATCGGTAGAAGAGATTCTTCCCGAGACCAAAGACCCTGAGCTTTCAGGGATCCCCAGACCGCGCCCCAGCCCATCAGACTGGCGTCGGTCGTGACAATGACCCACTCTGGTCTGCGGAATGTCATCCCTTGTGACAGGTTGTCCAGGGACAGCCACCAACGGAGTGAGTCTCTGGTCCTCTGATTTACTTGTATCTTCGGAGACAAGTCTGTATAATCCCCATTCCACTGACTGAGCATGCACAGTTGTAATGGTCTTAGATGAATGCGCGCAAAAGGAACTATGTCCATTGCCGCTACCATCAACCCGATCACTTCCATGCACTGAGCTATGGAAGGAAGAGGAACGGAATGAAGTATCCGACAAGAGTCTAGAAGCTTTGTTTTTCTGGCCTCTGTCAGAAATATCCTCATTTCTAAGGAGTCTATTATTGTTCCCAAGAAGGGAACCCTTGTTGACGGAGATAGAGAACTCTTTTCCACGTTCACTTTCCATCCGTGAGATCTGAAAAAGGCCAGGACTATGTCCGTGTGAGCCTTTGCTTGAGGAAGGGACGACGCTTGAATCAGAATGTCGTCCAAATAAGGTACTACAGCAATGCCCCTTGGTCTTAGCACAGCTAGAAGGGACCCTAGTACCTTTGTGAAAATCCTTGGAGCAGTGGCTAATCCGAAAGGAAGCGCCACAAACTGGTAATGCTTGTCCAGGAATGCGAACCTTAGGAACCGATGATGTTCCTTGTGGATAGGAATATGTAGATACGCATCCTTTAAATCCACCGTGGTCATGAATTGACCTTCCTGGATGGAAGGAAGAATAGTTCGAATGGTTTCCATCTTGAACGATGGAACCTTGAGAAACTTGTTTAAGATCTTGAGATCTAAGATTGGTCTGAACGTTCCCTCTTTTTTGGGAACTATGAACAGATTGGAGTAGAACCCCATCCCTTGTTCTCTTAATGGAACAGGATGAATCACTCCCATTTTTAACAGGTCTTCTACACAATGTAAGAATGCCTGTCTTTTTATGTGGTCTGAAGACAACTGAGACCTGTGGAACCTCCCCCTTGGGGGAAGCCCCTTGAATTCCAGAAGATAACCTTGGGAGACTATTTCTAGCGCCCAAGGATCCAGAACATCTCTTGCCCAAGCCTGAGCGAAGAGAGAGAGTCTGCCCCCCACCAGATCCGGTCCCGGATCGGGGGCCAACATTTCATGCTGTTTTGGTAGCAGTGGCAGGTTTCTTGGCCTGCTTTCCCTTGTTCCAGCCTTGCATTGGTCTCCAAGCTGGCTTGGCTTGAGAAGTATTACCCTCTTGCTTAGAGGACGTAGCACTTTGGGCTGGTCCGTTTCTACGAAAGGGACGAAAATTAGGTTTATTTTTTGCCTTGAAAGGCCGATCCTGAGGAAGGGCGTGGCCCTTACCCCCAGTGATATCAGAGATAATCTCTTTCAAGTCAGGGCCAAACAGCGTTTTCCCCTTGAAAAGAATGTTAAGTAGCTTGTTCTTGGAAGACGCATCAGCCGACCAAGATTTCAACCAAAGCGCTCTGCGCGCCACAATAGCAAACCCAGAATTCTTAGCCGCTAACCTAGCCAATTGCAAAGTGGCGTCTAGGGTAAAAGAATTAGCCAATTTGAGAGCATTGATTCTGTCCATAATCTCCTCATAAGGAGGAGAATCACTATCGACCGCCTTTATCAGCTCATCGAACCAGAAACATGCGGCTGTAGCGACAGGGACAACGCATGAAATTGGTTGTAGAAGGTAACCCTGCTGAACAAACATCTTTTTAAGCAAACCTTCTAATATTTTATCCATAGGATCTTTGAAAGCACAACTATCCTCTATGGGTATAGTGGTGCGTTTGTTTAAAGTGGAAACCGCTCCCTCGACCTTGGGGACTGTCTGCCATAAGTCCTTTCTGGGGTCGACCATAGGAAACAATTTTTTAAATATGGGGGGAGGGACGAAAGGAATACCGGGCCTTTCCCATTCTTTATTAACAATGTCCGCCACCCGCTTGGGTATAGGAAAAGCTTCTGGGAGCCCCGGCACCTCTAGGAACTTGTCCATTTTACATAGTTTCTCTGGGATGACCAACTTGTCACAATCATCCAGAGTGGATAATACCTCCTTAAGCAGAATGCGGAGATGTTCCAACTTAAATTTAAATGTAATCACATCAGGTTCAGCATGTTGAGAAATGTTCCCTGAATCAGTAATTTCTCCCTCAGACAAAACCTCCCTGGCCCCATCAGACTGGGTTAGGGGCCCTTCAGAAACATTATTATCAGCGTCGTCATGCTCTTCAGTATCTAAAACAGAGCAGTCGCGCTTACGCTGATAAGTGTTCATTTTGGCTAAAATGTTTTTGACAGAATTATCCATTACAGCCGTTAATTGTTGCATAGTAAGGAGTATTGGCGCGCTAGATGTACTAGGGGCCTCCTGAGTGGGCAAGACTCGTGTAGACGAAGGAGGGAATGATGCAGTACCATGCTTACTCCCCTCACTTGAGGAATCATCTTGGGCATCATTGTCATTGTCACATAAATCACATTTATTTAAATGAATAGGAATTCTGGCTTCCCCACATTCAGAACACAGTCTATCTGGTAGTTCAGACATGTTAAATAGGCATAAACTTGATAACAAAGTACAAAAAACGTTTTAAAATAAAACCGTTACTGTCACTTTAAATTTTAAACTGAACACACTTTATTACTGCAATTGCGAAAAAACATGAAGGAATTGTTCAAAATTCACCAAATTTTCACCACAGTGTCTTAAAGCCTTAAAAGTATTGCACACCAAATTTGGAAGCTTTAACCCTTAAAATAACGGAACCGGAGCCGTTTTGAACTTTAACCCCTTTACAGTCCCTGGTATCTGCTTTGCTGAGACCCAACCAAGCCCAAAGGGGAATACGATACCAAATGACGCCTTCAGAAAGTCTTTTCTAAGTATCAGAGCTCCTCTCACATGCGACTGCATGCCATGCCTCTCAAAAACAAGTGCGCAACACCGGCGCGAAAATGAGGCTCTGCCTATGCTTTGGGAAAGCCCCTAAAGAATAAGGTGTCTAAAACAGTGCCTGCCGATATTATTATATCAAAATACCCAAATAAAATGATTCCTCAAGGCTAAATATGTGTTAATAATGAATCGATTTAGCCCAGAAAAAGTCTACAGTCTTAATAAGCCCTTGTGAAGCCCTTATTTACGATCGTAATAAACATGGCTTACCGGATCCCATAGGGAAAATGACAGCTTCCAGCATTACATCGTCTTGTTAGAATGTGTCATACCTCAAGCAGCAAGAGACTGCTCACTGTTCCCCCAACTGAAGTTAATTGCTCTCAACAGTCCTGTGTGGAACAGCCATGGATTTTAGTGACGGTTGCTAAAATCATTTTCCTCATACAAACAGAAATCTTCATCTCTTTTCTGTTTCTGAGTAAATAGTACATACCAGCACTATTTCAAAATAACAAACTCTTGATTGAATAATAAAAACTACAGTTAAACACTAAAAAACTCTAAGCCATCTCCGTGGAGATGTTGCCTGTACAACGGCAAAGAGAATGACTGGGGTAGGCGGAGCCTAGGAGGGATCATGTGACCAGCTTTGCTGGGCTCTTTGCCATTTCCTGTTGGGGAAGAGAATATCCCACAAGTAAGGATGACGCCGTGGACCGGACACACCTATGTTGGAGAAATGAAGATTTATCAGCATCAATCTCTGAGACAGAATCCTCTGAACCAGAAGAGTCATCAGTATCAGAATGATGATGTTCATTTAAAAATTCATCTGTATAAAGAGAAGTTTTAAAAGATTTTTTATGTTTACTAGAAGGAGGAATAACAGACATAGCCTTCTTGATGGATTCAGAAACAAAATCTCTTATGTTATCAGGAACATTCTGAACATTAGATGTTGATGGAACTGCAACAGGTAATGGTACATTACTAAAGGAAATATCTGCATTAACAAGTTTGTCATGACAATTAATACAAACAACAGCTGGAGGAATAGCTACCAAAAGTTTACAGCAGATACACTTAGCTTTGGTAGTTCCAGCACCAGACAGCGATTTTCCTGAAGTATCTTCTGACTCAGATGCAACGTGAGACATCTTGCAATATGTAAGAGAAAAAACAACATATAAAGCAAAATTGATCAAATTCCTTAAATGACAGTTTCAGGAATGGGAAAAAATGCCAATGAACAAGCTTCTAGCAACCAGAAGCAAAGAAAAAATGAAACTTAAATAATGTGGAAACAAAAGAGACGCCCATATTTTTTAGCGCCAAATAAGACGCCCACATTATTTGGCGCCTAAATGCTTTTTGGCGCCAAAAATGACGCCACATCCGGAACGCCGACATCTTTGGCGCAAAAGAACGTCAAAAATGACGCAACTTCCGGTGACACGTATGACGCCAGAAACAGAAAAGATTTTTTGCGCCAAAAAAGTCCGCTCCAAGAATGACGCAATAAAATGAAGCATTTTCAGCCCCCCGCGAGCCTAACAGCCCACAGGGAAAAAAAGTCAAATTTTTAAGGTAAGAAAAATAATTGATTCAAGTGCATTATCCCAAATATGAAACTGACTGTCTGAAAATAAGGAATGTTGAACATCCTGAGTCAAGGCAAATAAATGTTTGAATACATATATTTAGAACTTTATAAACAAAGTGCCCAACTATAGCTTAGAGTGTCACAGAAAATAAGACTTACTTACCCCAGGACACTCATCTACATGTTTGTAGAAAGCCAAACCAGTACTGAAACGAAAATCAGCAGAGGTAATGGTATATATAAGAGTATATCGTCGATCTGAAAAGGGAGGTAAGAGATGAATCTCTACGACCGATAACAGAGAACCTATGAAATAGACCCTGTAGAAGGAGATCACTGCATTCAAAATAGGCAATACTTTCCTCACATCCCTCTGACATTCACTGCACGCTGAGAGGAAAACCGGGCTCCAACCTGCTGCGGAGCGCATATCAACGTAGAATCTAGCACAAACTTACTTCACCACCTCCATAGGAGGCAAAGTTTGTAAAACTGAATTGTGGGTGTGGTGAGGGGTGTATTTATAGGCATTTTAAGGTTTGGGAAACTTTGCCCCTCCTGGTAGGAATGTATATCCCATACGTCACTAGCTCATGGACTCTTGCTAATTACATGAAAGAAAAGTCAATTTTAAGGTAAGAAAAAATGATTTTATTCATATGCATTATCCCAAATAATGAAAATGACTGTCTGAAATAAGGAATATTGATCATCCTGAATCAAGGCAAATAAATGTTTAAACACATATATTTAGAACTTTATATAAAAGTTCCCAACCATAGCTTAGAGTGTCACAAAAAATAAGACTTACTTACCCCAGGACACTCATCTACATGTAGTAGAAAGCCAAACCAGTACTGAAACGAGAATCAGTAGAGGTAATGGTATATAAGAGTATATCGTCGATCTGAAAAGGGAGGTAAGAGATGAATCTCTACGACCGATAACAGAGAACCTATGAAATAGATCCCGTAGAAGGAGACCATTGAATTCAAATAGGCAATACCCTCTTCACATCCCTCTGACATTCACTGCACACTGAGAGGAAAACCGGGCTCCAGCGAAGCGCATATCAACGTAGAATCTAGCACAAACTTACTTCACCACCTCCACGGGAGACAAAGTTTGTAAAACTGATTTGTGGGTGTGGTGAGGGGTGTATTTATAGGCATTTTGAGGTTTGGGAAACTTTGCCCCTCCTGGTAGGAATGTATATCCCATACGTCACTAGCTCATGGACTCTTGCTAATTACATGAAAGAAATATACATTTCGTAAAGCTGGTTATCTTTATATTAGCTTAAAGGGACAGTCAACACCAGAATTTTTGTTTAAAAAGAAGAATAATCCCTTTATTAGCCGGTTTTGCATAACCAACAGTTATATAAATGCACTTTTTACCTCTGTGATTACCTTGTATCTAAGCCTCTGCAAACTGCCCCCTTATTTCAGTTCTTTTGACAAACTTGCTTTTTAGCCAATCAGTGCTAACTCCAGGGTAACTTCACGTGCATTAGCTCAATGTTATCTATATGAAACACATGAACTAATGCCCTTTAGTGATCAAAATGCATTCAGATTAGGGGCAGTCCTCAAGGTCTAAGAAATTAGCATATGAACCTCCTAGAATTAGCTTTCAACTAAGAATATTAAGAGAACAAAGCTAAATGGGTGATAAAAGTAAATTGGAAAGTTGTTTATAATTACATTCCCTATTTAAATCATGAATTTTTTTTTGGACTTGACTGTCCCTTTAAATATTTTCTTTTTTTTTTTATATGTATATTTTATTGAATTGGAGATAGAAAAGATTATGCTAATATTACCACATCTATAAATTTCTGTATTACTAAATTATACTAAATTGTTAAAGAATAAGATTTTTTTTTTAATGCATTTAAACTTAGTATTGCTAATGTGGATTACATTATTTGGCAAAACTTTTTGGGACTAAGAGGTAACATGGGGTAGGTAGGAAATAAATTATGCTTACCTGATAATTTAATTTCCATCGTGGGGAGAAGAGTACACTAATTCATCACTTGTGGGAATTAAGAACCTGGCCACCAGGAGGAGGCAGAGACACCCCAGCCAAAGGCTTAAACACCTCCCCCAATTCCCTCATATCCCAGTCATTCTGCCAAGGGAACAAGGGACAGTAGGAGAAATATCAGTGTATAAATGGTGCCAGAAGAACAAAAAATAAATTTAGGTACGCCCACCGGAGAACGGGCGGGTGCAGTGGACTCTCCTTCCCACGATGGAAATGAAGCTCTAGAGCATCCTTAATGAAGAAAACGGGAGGGTAAAGGAGGCAGACCCTACACTAAGGACACCACAGCCTGCAGAACCCTTCTCCCAAAAGAAACTTCCGCCGAAACAAAACGTTAAATTTGTAAAATTTTACAAAAGTATGTAAGGATGACCAGGTTGCCACCTTACAAATCTGCTCCATAGAAGCCTCATTCTTAAAGGCCCAAGAAGAGGCCCCAGCTCTAGTCAAGTGAGACGTAATCCTCTAATGAGGCCAGTGTCCCGTTGTCTCATAAGCCAGACGGATCATACTGCTCAACCAAAAAGATAAAGTTGCAGAGGCCCTCTGCGCCATTCAGAATACACAACGAATAAGGACGACCTCCTTCGTGGCTTGAAGATAAAACTTCAAGGCCGGAACCAGATTATGAAGAAACCTCTCCTTCGAGGACAACGGGTTAGGACACAAGGAAGGAACCACTATCTCATGGTTAATGTTACGATTCAACACTAACTTGGGAAGAAATCGGTTTGCAGAACGGCCTTGTCGGCATGAAAAACCAAGTAAGGAGGCTCAAATTGTAAGGACACCAACTCAGAGACTCTGCGTGCTGATGCAATAGCCAATAACAGGACCTTCCATGAAAGAATCTCAATGTCCAGGGCATGCATAGGCTCAAACGGAGCCCTCTGCAAGACCCTAAGCACCAAGTTTAAGCTCCAGGGAGGAGCCGGATTTCTGAAAACCGGTCTAATCCAAACCAGAGCCTGAACAAAGGACTGAATGTCAGGAAGCTCCTCAAGCTTCTTATGCAACAGTACAGATAAAGCCGAAATCAGTCGCCTTAGGGAACTGGTGGCAAGACCCTTATCCAGACCATCCTGGGGAAAGGCCAAAATCCTGGATAATTTGACTTTATGCCATGGGTATCCTCGTTCCTCACACCAGGACAAGTAGGTCCTCCACACCTTGTAGTAGATGTGTCTAGTGACCGGCTTCTTGGGCTGGACGAGTGTTGATCACTCTCTCCGAAAAAACAGAATTTATGCTTACCTGATAAATTACTTTCTCTTACGGTGTATCCAGTCCACGGATTCATCCTTACTTGTGGGATATTCTCATTCCCTACAGGAAGTGGCAAATAGAGCACACAGCAGAGCTGTCCATATAGCTCCCCCTCAGGCTCCGCCCCCCCCAGTCATTCAACCGACGGTTAGGAGAAAAAGGAGAAACCATAGGGTGCAGTGGTGACTGTAGTTTTACAAAAATAAATTTGAACCTGACTAAATTGCCAGGGCGGGCCGTGGACTGGATACACCGTAAGAGAAAGTAATTTATCAGGTAAGCATAAATTCTTTTTTCTCTTACATGGTGTATCCAGTCCACGGATTCATCCTTACTTGTGGGATACCAATACCAAAGCTTTAGGACACGGATGAAGGGAGGGAACAAGTCAGGTAACCTAAACGGAAGGCACCACTGCTTGCAAAACCTCTCTCCCAAAAATAGCCTCCGAAGAAGCAAAAGTATCGAATTTGTAAAATTTGGCAAAAGTATGCAGTGAAGACCAAGTCGCTGCCTTACAAATCTGTTCAACAGAAGTCTCATTCTTGAAAGCCCATGAGGAAGCCACAGCTCTGGTGGAATGTGCTGTAATTCGTTCAGGAGGCTGCTGTCCAGCAGTCTCATAAGCCAATCGGATGATGCTTTTCAGCCAAAAGGAAAGAGAGGTAGCAGTCGCCTTCTGACCTTTCCTCTTACCAGAAAAGACAACAAACAAGGATGATGTTTGTCTGAAATATTTAGTTGCTTTTAAATAGAATTTTAAAGCACGAACCACATCAAGATTGTGTAAAAGTCGTTCCTTCTTAGAAACTGGATTAGGACACAGAGAAGGAACAATGATTTCCTGGTTAATATTTTTATTAGAAACCACCTTTGGAAGGAAACCAGGTTTGGTACGCAAAACAAACCTATCTGCATGGAACACCAGATAGGGTGAATTACACTGCAAAGCAGACAATTCTGAAACTCTTCGAGCAGAGGAAATAGCTACCAAAAACAAAACTTTCCAAGATAATAACTTAATATCTATGGAATGTAAAGGTTCAAACGGAACCCCTTGAAGAACTGAAAGAACTAAATTTAGACTCCATGGAGGAGCCACAGGTTTATAGACCGGCTTAATTCTAACTAGAGCCTGTGCAAACGCCTGAACGTCTGGTACTGCTGCTAGACGCTTGTGTAACAGGATAGACAGAGCAGATATCTGTCCCTTTAAGGAACTAGCTGACAATCCTTTCTCCAATCCTTCTTGGAGAAAAGACAATATCCTTGGAATCCTAATCCTACTCCACGAGTAACCCTTGGATTCGCACCAACAAAGATATTTCCGCCATATCTTATGGTAAATTTTCCTGGTGACAGGCTTTCTGGCCTGGATCAAAGTATCTATAACTGATTCAGAGAACCCATGCTTAGCTAGAATTAAGCGTCCAAGCAGTCAGTTGCAGAGAAACTAGATTTGGATGCTTGAATGGACCCTGTATTAGAAGATCCTGCCTCGATGGCAGCTTCCATGGTGGAACAGATGACATGTCCACTAGGTCTGCATACCAAGTCCTGCGTGGCCACGCAGGCGCTATCAGAATTACAGAAGCCTTTTCCTGTTTGATTCTGGCTACTAGCCGAGGGAGAAGAGGAAACGGTGGAAAGACATAAGCTGGACTGAAGGACCAAGGCGCTACTAGAGCATCTATCAATGCCGCCTTGGGATCCCTGGACCTGGATCCGTAAAGGGGAAGTTTGGTGTTCTGACGGGACGCCATCAGATCCAATTCTGGAATGCCCCATAGCTGGATCAGCTGAGCAAAAACCTCCGGGTGGAGTTCCCACTCCCCCGGGTGAAAAGTCTGACGACTCAGAAAATCCGCCTCCCAGTTTTCTACTCCTGGGATGTGAATTGCGGATAGGAGGCAGGAGTGATCCTCCGCCCATTTGATGATCTTGGTTACTTCCTTCATTGCTAGGGAACTCTTTGTTCCCCCCTGATGATTGATGTACGCTACAGTCGTGATGTTGTCCGACTGAAATCTGATGAATTTGGCCTCCGCTAGCTGAGGCCATGACTGGAGCGTGTTGAATATCGCTCTCAGTTACAAAATGTTTATCGGGAGAAGAGAGATTCTTCCCGAGACCATAGGCCCTGAGCTTTCAGGGAGTCCCAGACCGCACCCCAGCCTAACAGATTGGCATCGGTCGTGACAATGATCCACTCCGGTCTTCGGAAGCACATTCCCTGAGACAGGTGATCCTGAGACAACCACCAAAGAAGAGAATCTCTGGTTTTCTGGTCCATTTCTATCTGAGGAGACAAATCTGCATAACCCCCATTCCACTGTTTGAGCATGCACAGTTGCAGTGGTCTGAGATGAATTCGGGCAAAAGGGACAACGTTCATTGCCGCAACCATTAATCCGATTACCTCCATGCACTGAGCTACAGAAGGCCGAGGAATGGAATGAAGAACTCGGCAAGTAGTTAAAAGCTTTGACTTCCTGACCTCTGTCAGAAATATTTTCATATCTACCGAGTCTATTAGTGTTCCCAGGAAGGGAACCCTTGTGAGCGGGGACAAAGAACTTTTTTCTACATTCACCTTCCACCCGTGAGACCTTAGAAAGGCCAGAACAATGTCCGTATGAGCCTTGTCTCTGAAAGGACGACGCCTGTATTAAGATGTCGTCTAGGTAAGGTGCTACTGCAATGCCCCGTGGTCTTAGAACCGCTAGAAGGGACCCTAGCACCTTTGTGAAAATTCTGGGAGCGGTGGCCAACCCGAAAGGAAGGGCCACGAACTGGTAATGCATATCCAGAAAGGTGAACCTTAGGAACTGATGATGATCTTTGTGGATAGGAATATGTAGGTAGGCATCCTTTAGATCCACGGTAGTCATATATTGACCTTCCTGGATCATCGGTAAGATTGTCCGAATGGTTTCCATTTTGAAAGATGGAACTCTGAGGAATTTGTTTAGAATTTTTAGATCCAGGATTGGCCTGAAAGTTCCTTCCTTTTTGGGAACTACAAACAGGTTTGAGTAAAAGCCCATTCCTTGTTCTGCAATTGGAACTGGGTATATCACTCCCATCTTTAGAAGATCTTCTACACAGCGTAAGAACGCCTGTTTTTTTGTCTGGTCTGAAGACAAACGAGAAATGTGGAACCTTCCCCTTGGAGGAGAGTCCTTGAATTCTAGAAGATACCCCTGAGCAACAATTTCTAATGCCCAGGGATCTGGAACATCTCTTGCCCAAGCCTGAGCAAAGAGAAAGTCTGCCCCCTACTAGATCCGGTCCCGGATCTGGGGCTACCCCTTCATGCTGTCTTGGTAGCAGCCGCAGGCTTCTTGGCCTGTTTACCCTTGTTCCAGCCCTGCAAAGGTTTCCAGGTTGCTTTGGGCTGTGAAGTGTTACCCTCTTGCTTTGTGGAAGCAGAGGTGGAAGCAGGTCCGCTCCTGAAGTTGCGAAAGGAGCGAAAATTAGCCTTGTTTTTGGCCTTAAACGGTCTATCTTGCGGAAGGGCATGGCCCTTTCCCCCAGTGATATCCGAAATAATTTCTTTCAACTCGGGATCGAAAAGGGTCTTTCCCTTGAAAGGAATATTTACTAATTTTGTTTTGGACGACACGTCAGCCGACCACGATTAGAGCCAAAGCGCTCTTCGCGCCATAATGGCAAAACCAGAATTTTTCACCGCTAACTTAGCTAATTGTAAAGCGGCATCTGTGATAAAAGAATTAGCCAGCTTTAGAGCATGAATTCTATCCATGACTTCGTCATATGAAGTCTCCCTCTGGAGCGACTCCTCCAGCGCCTCAAACCAAAAAGCCGCTGCAGTAGTTACAGGAATAATGCAGGCAATCGGTTGAAGAAGGAAACCTTGCTGAACAAATATTTTCTTTAGTAAACCTTCTAATTTTTTTATACATAGGATCTTTGAAAGCACAACTGTCTTCTATTGATATGGTTGTGCGTTTAGCTAGAGTTGAAACTGCTCCCTCTACCTTAGGGACTGTCTGCCACACGTCCCGCCTGGGGTCAGTTATGGGGAACATTTTCTTAAAGATAGGGGGGGGGGGGGGAAAACAAAAGGTACACCTGGTCTCTCCCACTCCCTAGTCACAATATCCGCCACCCTCTTCGGGATCGGAAACGCATCAGTGTATACAGGGACTTCTAGAAACTTGTCCATTTTACACAATTTTTCTGGGACCACCATGGGGTCGCAATCATCCAACGTAGCTAAAACCTCCTTAAGCAGTACGCGGAGGTGTTCCAGCTTAAATTTAAACGCTAAGGAATCTGATTCTGCCCGCTGAGAAACCTTTCCTGTGTCAGAAATTTCTCCCTCGGACAGCCCATCCCTCACTGCCACTTCAGAGTGTTGTGAGGGTACAACGGATAAATCATCTAAAGCTTCTGATTGCTCATCCTCTGTTCTTAAAACTGAGCTATCACGCTTTTTAGGAAAAACTGGCAGTTTGGATAGAAATGCCGCAAGGGAATTATCCATGACTGCTGCTAATTGTTGTAATGCAATAGGGCCCAATGCACTAGAGGTACTAGGCATCGCTTGTGCGGGCGTAACTGGTGTCGACACATGGGGAGAGGAAGGTGGACTATCCTCATTACCTTCCATTAAAGAATCATCTTGTGCAACATTTTTAAGTTTCACTGCATGGTCTTTAAAATGTTTAGATACCTTAGCACACTTTAAACACAAATGTAAAGGGGGTACCGCCATGGCTATTAAACACATAGAACAAGGGCTATCTGTAGGCTCAGACATGTTAAACAGCACTCAAATACAGTAAAATACAATTTTTGAAAAAATGGTACTGTGCCTTTAAATAATAAAAAGCGCACACTTTTTTACTAAATCTCCAAAAATCATCCAATCTTTATGAAATTTTCACCATATGATCCTAATGCTTTGAAATGATTGCACAGTAAATTTCAAGTCAATTAACCCCTTACTGCCCAAACCGGAGCAAATGAAATCTTACAACTGGTTAGCAAATTACAGCACCCTGCCACAGCCTCTGATGTGGCCCTACCTTCCTTGGGGATTAGTTTTGATTGAAAATAAGCCTCTCTGAAGTCATCAAGTAAACTCTAGACTCTTCACATGGAGCTGCATGAAGCTGTCTGCAAAATCAACTGCACAACTGAGGCGCAAATTTCAGGCCCCCTCCCTCCTCACTCTGGAGTTGTGGGGCCTTCCCAAGCCAAAATAGGTGTCTAAACATATGCTATGCAGATTAAACCCCAAAAAAGAGTTTCAAATGTAATATAAACTTGCACAATTATCAGATTTTTGTAAAAAAAATAATCGATTGCCCCTTAACAGTGTCCACCAGTGTTTAGAGTCCTTTTTAATAAAGCCTTCCTTCTATACTAAGTCTCAGAATATGGCTTACCTTCCCCACATGGGGATTCTTGTCAGTCTTCTAGCATTACTAAGTCTTGACTAGAAAAATATGACTGAACATACCTTATAGCAGTTAAGCCTGCAAACTTTTCCCCCCAACTGAAGTTGTCTGGTGCTCAACAGTCCTGTGTGGGAACAGCAATGGATTTTAGTTACAACATGCTAAAATCGTTTTCCTCTCAGCAGAAATCTTCATCACTTTCTGCCACAGAGTAAATAGTACAAACCAGCACTATTTTAAAATAAACTTTTGATTGAAGAAATAAAAACTACAAATCTAACACCACATTCACTTTACCCTCCCGTGGAGATGCTACTTGTTAGAGCGGCAAAGAGAATGACTGGGGGGGCGGAGCCTGAGGGGGAGCTATATGGACAGCTCTGCTGTGTGCTCTCTTTGCCACTTCCTGTAGGGAATTTGAATATCCCACAAGTAAGGATGAATCCGTGGACTGGATACACCATGTAAGAGAAAACCTCTCTTGGCTAAGACTAGGCATTCAATCTCCATGCAGTCAGCCAAAGAAAATAGAGTATTCTGACGTCAAAATAGACCTTGAACTAGCAGATCCTTGCGACAAGGTAACTTCCACGGCAGATATGACGACATCACCACTAGATCCGCAAACCACGTCCTCCGCGGCCACGATGGAGTAATCAGAACGGCCGAAGCTTGCTCCTGCTTGATGCAGGCTACTATACAAGGTATAAGAGGCAACAGTGGAAATATGTAGATTAGGTTGAAGTTCTAGGGTAACACCAAGGCATCTATCTGTTCCGCCTAGGGATCCCTGGATCGCGACCCGTATCTGGGTAGCTTGCAATTGAGTCTGGACGCCATGAGATCTATTTCCGGAGTCCCCCATCTGCTGCAGATCTCCGCAAATATCTCGGGTGGAGAGACCATTCCAATAGATGAAACATCTGTCTGCTCAGAAAATTTGCTTCCCAGTTGTCCACACGTAATGTGGATCGCAGAGCGAACAATTGTGAGTCTCTGCCCATTCCAGAATCCGAGATACTGCCCTCAATGCTAGGGAGCTTATCATCCCCCCTGGTGGTTTATGTAAGCCACCGAGGTGTGAGACTCGCATCCGTTGAGAGAGATATCTGTTAGGACAAATCTGAATGATTGCCGTTCCATTGTCTTAACATGCACAGCTGCAGAAGTCTGAGATGAAACCTGGCGAATTGAATGACATCTATGCTGGATACCATGAGCCCGATTACCTCCATACACTTGGCCACAGATGTCCAGGAGGATGTCTGCAGTGCTAGACAGTTGGGCGCAAGCTTGCAACTTCTCTGATCTGTCAGAAATATCTTCATCGCCAAAGAATCTAGTATCGTAACCAGGAACTCCACCCTGTTGCTGGGGACCAATGAACTCTTTACTTTGTTTATCTTCCACCTGTGGGATCAAAGTAGAAGGAGGAGAGCTCTTGAGTGATCCTCTGCCAGACTGTAGGATGGAGCCTGGACCAGGATATCGTCCAGATACGGAGCCACAGCAATCCCTTTGGCTCTTGCAACTGTGAGAAGAGCTCTGAAAACTTTTGTAAAGACTCTTGGGGTCGTCGCCAGACCAAAACGTTAGGGCCACAAACTGGAAGTGCTGGTCCAGGAAGGCGAACCTTAGAAATTTGAAGTGATCCTTGTGGATTGGAACATGAAGGTAAGCATCCTTCAGGTCTATCGTAATCATGAATTGCCACTCTTGAACCAGAGGCAAAATTGACCTTTCTGCCGAAGGAACTGGGACGATTACCCTGAGAGATCCCTCACACATCCCAGGAAGGCGTCTCTCTTCTCTTGTTTTAAAGAGAAATTTGACAGGAGGAACCTGCCTCTGGGCGGATACGATTTGAAACCTATCCTGTACCCCTGGGCGACGACCTCCAGGACCAAAGGGTCTAAAACGTCACCCCTCCAGGCCCCTGCAAAAAGAGATAGTCTGTCCCCTACCTGGTCCAAAGACAGGTCGGGGCCGCCTCTTCATGCCGACTGACTCAGCGGGCTTTTTGTTCTGCTTAGACTTATTCTAAGAGTTTGCTGGCTTCTAAGATCCCTTGGATTGCTCAGATTTTGCGGAAAGGCTGCTGGCGCTGAGATTGGTCTGCACGAAAGGGACGAAAAGTAGATCCCTTAGGTTTGACCTTCTTATCCTGAGGTAAGAAGGCGCCCTTGCCAACCGTGACTGTAGATATGAGAGAATCCAGGCCCAGGTCAAACAAAACCTTCCATTTGAATGGTAGGGAAAGCAAGCGAGACTTAGACGTCATGTCAGCAGACCACGATTTTAGCCACAGAGCCCTGCGAGCTAAAACAGAAGACCCTAACGTCTTAGCATTCAGGCGAATAATCTGCATGTTAGCATCCCAAATGAACAAATGCGCTACCCTTAAGGCTTTGATTCGATCCAAAATCTCCTTGAGGGGGGTTTCCACTTCCACCACTGCTGAAAGTACATCACACCAATAGGTAGCCGCACCAGCCACCACAGCGACAGCCGCCGCCGGTTGGAAAACGAACCCCGTCAGTTGGAACATCTTCCGCCATTTGGACTACATCTTTTCATGGGTTCCTTAAAAGAGGAGCTATCCTCGAGCAGAATGGTCGTTCTCTTAGCGAGAGTGGAGATGGCACTATCCACATTAGGGACAGTTCCCCACAGTTCAAGCTGTGCATCCGGAATGGGGGAAAGCTTCTTAAAAGAAGACGAGGGAGAAAAGGGCGAACCTAGTTTCTCCCATTCACTTTTAATGTTCGTCATTTTGATAGGCACCAGAAGGCCTGGGGTACTACCCTGTCCTCAAACCCTATCCAATTTAAGGATCGAAGGTTCCTCCGGTAGCTTCAGTTCCAGAACCTCCAGCGTAGCAAGCACTTCCTTTAGCAGGAAACGCAAATGCTCCATCTTAAATTTGAAAATCTGGTTCCTCCGCAGACGGAGACCTAAAGGTAGCCGATTCGGCTCAGAAGCGGCCTCCTTCGATAAGTCGGAGTTGCCCTCCTTAGCGGATAATCTGTCAGATATCCAGCGGAGTCAAAGACCCCTGAGGCAGATAGCAGTGCCGTACCTTCAGCTTGCGCTTAGGACAAGGCATCGCATTTATGGCCGCAGAAACCGCCGTTTTGCAACTGATCAGTCTGGAGGACAAAGGGCCCCTCCCACGGGAGGATTAGTAGTGCCCTGGGGAACGGTTTGTGTAATCAGAGATGGTTTTAGGGAACACAACTCACAGGACGGAGAACCCTCAGAGGTGGACGGCTCAGTTGTACTAAATACTTTATTCTTTTTAGTAATAGTAATATTGTCATAACATGTGGAACAGAGCTGTAACGGCGGTTCCACCGGAACCTCCTCACAGTATACAGAGTTAGTAGTTTTAGATAAGGAAGGAGTATCCTCCAACATAGAGTCCCTCCATAGCTTGCGCCTTTATTACGGACTTGATTATAAAGTAAATAGCACCTTTATATCCCAATGGCCGGGGCACTCACCACCTCCTATGACCAGGACAACAAGAAACAGCTTTAGTCTCCTCCGAACACAGGTTGAGAAAGCGGAAGTTACTGATGCGACACCCGGTCACATGGAGTACCATGCAGGACCGCCCCAGAACTAAGAGAAAAACGCACCAAAAAAGGCCCGCCTCAATCTCTCTAACTGTTCCACACTGACAGAGCCTCATCTCACACAAGTGCAGCAAAAAACACAAACATTATCATGTATATTAAAATCCCCCCTGTTCTACAACCCCCTTCTGAGGGCATTACCCTAGATTCTATACAGATCAAAGTAGTCACATTGTGACCCTGTCATCTTGCGTTATCACATATGTATATAATGAAACAATCATACCAGAATCAATGCCGTGGAACAGGAAAATGGCCCTTCAAGTGTGACAGGTTAGTAGCGTCGCTCCTGACATGGACTTTAGAGAATAAAAGCAGGCAGCGAAACTCGTCAATGCTGATTGCTTAAGGAACTGTTAATATGAGTCGGGATGGTTTTGCAGAACTCCCTCTGCGTTCTCTAACTTTCACCCATGCTCTCACTGAGAGACTGACAGGACTACTTAAAACTATAGTCCCATTGCGAAGAGTACTACCCTCCATAAGAGACTACTCAGAATCTTCCGACACTTCTCTGCCAACCTCCTGTGACGAAAGGCAAATAATGACTGGGGGATGAGGGAATTGGGGGAGGTATTTAAGCCTTTGGCTGGGGTGTCTTTGCCTCCTCCTGGTGGCCAGGTTCTTAATTCCCACAAATGATGAATGAAGCAGTGGACTCTCCTCCCCTTTAGATGGAAATCCCTTTAATACCTCAAAAACAAACATTTGAATTGCAGCCAATGAAAATCAAGAAAGGTGTTTTTAAGGAGACAATACGTCTTTATAAAGCCTTCGGGTGAAACGCGCTGAACGACATTATGCAAGAACCCATATTGGATTACTATCTGTTTTTATCAATTGCGGATTACAGTGAGCTCAAAGAACTATTATACTCTTTGGATAAACGTTCTTTATTCAAATAAAGTGTGGTAACAAAACTCCTGTGTGTGGATGATCTCATACTAAGTATCAGCTTTTTATTCAGAGAAAGCACAGGAACAATATCTACCCGTGTATGAAACATTGTGTCAATACTGCTGAGGTATTGTATTGAAATATTCAACACATTACACTGTATTGGTAAGGAGGTAAGGGAATTCCCTATCATGTAAGGTATTAATCCAGGCAAATACTACATGAAGATACACCTCCTTTACTTACACACATTGGGATTCACGGCATGCGAGAAGCACAGGTAAAATTAGAAATTTTCGATACCATACTATAATCGTGTTACATACAGAATACTCTGTAAAGTTACGTTCAACAACTAAATAAGTGTGCCCACACTCTTTGTGCTCCGAGGGAAGATATACAGATTCTTAGTTTGGTTTATAATATCAAATAAATACCATTTGGTGCTATTATGGCCAATTGTTTTATATAAGAATTATTGGTTTACACCTTGGTTTACTCATTTTAATATTTTATGGACAGTCATAGGTCATTTGTGTATATTGTCTTTTATTTGTATTAAAATTACTTTTAACATTTTTTTTAATCGAGGAAAACCTTTTTATATACTAAAAACTCTATTTTTTAATTTTATATGTATTACTCCAGACTCTCAGGCACTAGTATACTTTTTATCTCTAGAGCAGAAGTATGAGCAATACGAAAAGAAAGAGGAGGTTTCCAAAAAGGAAGAGGAGGTTTCCAAAAAGGAAGGGGGGGGGGGTTCCAAAAAGGAAGGGGGGGTTTCCAAAAAGGTAGGGGGGTGGGTTTCTGGAAGTCTACCTAAAAAACAATACCATTTATCCAACTAGTTACAAACATGAAAGTGAATGAGAAAAATTACACTTACAATTTCAGACAGCATTGCCTAACAGTTTGTGCCCCTGCATGCATGGCAAAATATCCTGGCACAAAAAGTAATTTAAAAAAAAAAAAAAAAGAATATAAAGACCTGGTAAGTTATCAACAAAACTATTTTAAAAGATCTTACCTTCGCCACATCAAACCTTCTAATCTTTAAGATACTAAGGGCCACCTGGAAAAAAAACAAAGAAATATAATTTAACAGGTACAATCTAGAAGTATAGGCTTATTTAAAAGGACAAAAATAGTTAAAATTTAAATGCACTTCAGTTTGGAAATTAACCATATTTATATTATATTGCAGAGGGCCCAGAGGCAGAACTTTTCTCCCTTTCTGCAATTATTTTTTTTTTTTTTTTTAAGCGAAAACCTTCCTAGAGGTAATTTTGAAATAAAATAAAATTTTAAATTCGATAGCTACACTAAATCCCCAGCTAAATTGCAATGTATTGACTCACTGGAAAGTAAAGCAATTTTTTTTCAGGTTGCTTAATATAGTGCTGCAGTTGAAAACGGAATTGCAAATTTGCTGCTGACCAAAAAAAAATTGAATGTATGCTTACCTGATAAATTTCTGTCTTTGTGGATATGGATAGTCCACAACATCATTCAATTAGTAGTGGGAATATCACTCGTGGCCAGCAGGAGGAGGCAAAGAGCACCACAGCAAAGCTGTTAAGTGTCACTCCCCTACCCATAATCCCCAGTCATTCGACCGAAGGGAAATGGAAAAAGAACACCAAAGGTGTAGAGGTGCCTGAGGTATAGTAAAAAAAAAAAATAACTGTCTTAATAAAGGGTGGGGTTGTGACCTCTCCATATCTGGAAATAAATTTATCAGGTATGCATACATTTTGTTTTCTTTCCTAAGATGTGGAGAGTCCACAACGTCATTCAATTACTAGTGGAAACCAATACCTAAGCTGGAGGAAACAGAATGAACAGGGAGGGAGAACAAGATAGGCAGACATAAATAGAAGGCACCACCGTTTGAAGTACCTTTCTCCCAAAAGAGGCCTCAGCCAAGGCAAAAGTATCAAATTTGGAAACATTTTAAAGAGTATGCAGAGGTCCAAGTTGCAGCCTTGCAAAGCTGTTCCACAGAAGCTTCATCTTTGAAAGCCCAAGAAGAGAAGACAGCCCTAGTGGAATGAGCTGTAATTTTCTCAGGAGGCTGCTGTCCAGCAGTCTCATAAGCCAAACGAATCATACTTTTCAACCAGAGTGAAAGAGAAGTAGAAGTAGCCTTCTGACCCTTACGCTTATCCACATAAAAGGTAAGGCGAATCACACTGCAAAGCTGAGAGTTCCGAAACTCTCTGAGCAGAAGAGATAGCAATAGAACAAAAGCTTCCAAGATAGCTACTTAAAATCTATGGAATGCATTGGCTCAAACAGAGCCTGCTGCAAAACTTTAAGAACAAGATTAAGGCTTCAAGGAGGAGCAACAGGTTTGAACACAGGGCTGATTCTGACCAGGGCCTGACAAAAAGATTGAACATCTGGCACATCCACCAGATGCTTGTGTATCAAATCTGACCTTTCAGAGAACTGACTGACAACCCTTTCTCCAGACCTTCCTGGAGAAAGAGACAAAATTCTAGGAATCCTGACCCTATTCCAAGAGTAGCCCTTAGATTCACACCAATAAAGGTATTTACGCCATACCTTACGGTAAATTTTTCGAGTAACAGGCTTGCAAGCCTGGATCATGGTCTCAATGACCGACTCAGAAAATCCACACAGACAGAACTAAATGTTCAATCTCCAAGCAGTCCGCTTCAAAGAAACGAGATTTGGATGGAGGAATGGACCCCGAGTTAGAAGGTCCTTCATCAGAGGCAACCTCCAAGGCGGCTAAGACGACATCTTCACTAGGTCTGCATAGCAGAACCTGAGACCATGCAGGAGCTATTAGAATTACAGATGCTCTCTCTTGTTTGATATGAGCAATAACTTGTGGAAGGAACGCAAATGGAGAAAACAGGTATGCTAGACCGAAATCCCAAGGAACCGCCAGAGCATCTATCAGAGGCCTGAGGATCTCTCGACCTTAAACCGTACCTTGGAAGCTTGGCGTTCTGCTGAAACGACATCAGATCAACTCTGGTACCCCCCATTTGAGAGATAACTTGGAGAACACCTCTGGATGGAGAGCCCACTCCCCGGGATAAAATGTCTGTCTGCTCAGGAAATCCGCTTCCCAGTTGTCCACTCCAGGAATGTGGATGGCAGACAACAATTGTGAGCTTCCGCCCAATGAAAAATCCATGCCACCTCCTTCATGGCTAAGGAACTCAGAGTTCCTCCCTGGTGGTTGATGTAAGCTACTGAGGTGATGTTGTCTGACTGAAGGACAATTAAGGCCAAGCTATCAGAGCATTGTAAATCGCTGTCAACTCCAAGATGTTTATGGGGAGAGCAGACACCTCCCGAAGTCCATAGTCCCTGCGCCTTTAGCAGGCTGGCGTCCGTTGTCACTATCACCCAGGAAGGTCTCCGGAAGCATGTGCCCTGACCGGAAGCATGTGCCCTGAGACAGATAGTTCTGAGAAAGCCACCACGGGAGAGAGTCTCTTGTCTACTGGTCTAGATCTATCCTCTGAGACAGATCGAATGGTCTCCATTCCATTGTCTGAGCATGCATAATTGCAGAGCTCTCAAATGGAATCGAGCAAAGGGAATGATGTCCATGGAAGCGACCATCAGACCTCCATACATTGAGCCAGTTATGGCCGAACAGTAAACTGAAGAGGGGCAAGAGGAGAGAATTTTTGATTTTTTGACCTCAATAAGAATAATTTTCATAGATAGGGAATCTATTATGGTCCCTAAGAAAACCACCCTTGTTGCTGGAACAAGGGAACGCTTTTCCAGATTCACTTTACAACAGTAGGAACGTATAAAAGACAATAAGGTCTCTGTATGAGAGTTTGCTTGTTGGAAAGATGGCACCTGAACCAATATGTCAAAGTATGGCGCCGCTGCAATTCCCACAGACCTGATCACTGCCAAGAGAGGCCCCAGAACCTTTAAGAAAATTCTGGGAGCTGTGGCAAGGCCAAACGGAAGAGCCACTGACTGAAAATGTTTGTCTAGAAAGGCGGATCTCAGGACCAAAGGAAGAATGGAATGAATGGTTTCCTGAGAAACTTGTAGAGGCACTTTAGGTCTAAAATGGGTTGAAAAGTACCCTCTTTTTTGGGAACCACAAACATATTTGAATAGAATCCTAGACCCTGTTCCCTTACCGGAACTGGAATAATCACTCCCAGGGAGGAAAGGTCCTGAACGCAGGTCAAGAATGTTTCTTTTTTTACCTGGTCTGTAGATAATCTTGAGAGGTGGAATCTGCCCCTGGGAAGGAAAAGTTTTGAATTCTATTTTGTAACCCTGAGATACTATATCCACAGCTCAAGGATCTGGGACATCCTGTCTCCACGCTTGACAAAACATGGAAAGTCTGCCACCCCATTCGATCCGAGCACGGACCAGGGGCCAACCCTTCATGCTGACTTAGACTTAGCTGAGGGTTTCTTTGATTACTTACCCTTATTCCAAGGCTGATTGGGCTTCCAAGAAGACTTGGACTGCTCCTGCTTGGAAGAGGGAGAGGAAGACTTTTGTCCTTTGAAGTTACGAAAGGAACGAAAATTACTTTGACGTCCTATGAGTCTGTTCTACTTGTCTTGCGGTATAAAAGACCCTTCAGAAATTATTTCTGCCAGACCAGGTACGAACAAGGTCTTCCCCTTGTAAGGAAGCACCAGAAGATTGGACTTGGAGGTAACATCAGCGGACCAGAATTTTAGCCACAATGCCCTGTGGGCTAGGACAGTGAAGCCAGACATCTTGGCTCCCAGTCTAATAACTTGCATGTTAGCATCAGAAATAAAAGTATTGGCTAGTTTGAGAGCCTTAATCCTATCTTGTATTTCCTCCAACAGAGTCTCTACTAAAATTGATTCAGACAAGGCATCATACCAATAAGATGCCGCACTTTCTACTGTGGCAATACAAACTGCAGGTTGCCATTGAAGACCTTGATGAACATACATCTTCAAATAAGCTTCCAGCTTTTTGTCCATGGGATCCTTAAAGGAGCAGCTATCCTCTATAGGGATTGTAGTTCTCTTAGCCAGAGTAGAAATAGCCCCTTCTACTTTAGGCACCATGCGTCAAGAATCGTTAGTGGAGTCAGCAACAGTCAACATGTTTTTAAATACGGGAGACAGGGAGAAAGGAATCCCTGGCTTCTCCTATTCCTGTGAAAAATCTCAGTCACACGGTCTGGGACAGGAAAAACTTCCACAGAGGAAGGAACATAGTATTTATTAAGTTTACTAAACTTCTTAGGGTTGACAATGACAGAAGTATCGGAGTCATCCAAAGTAGCTAATACCTCCTTTAACAGTACACAAAGGTGTTCATTTGATACTGAAGAAGTAAACTTCATATTTAAGCTTGAAGGAATAATACTGTCCGAATCTGAGATTTCACCCTCAGAGGCTACCGGTGTATCCTCCTCATCAGACTTATGAGGGAGGGCAACCTGCGTAGCAGTAGGTTGAACAGAAAACTTACTATCTGAATGTCTTATTTTCCTCTTGTGTTTTCCCAGCATAGGAAAAGCCTAATGCCGCAGATTCCGCAGAAGATACCTGTGCAGCAAATTCTGCAGGCAAAAACTCCTCCAGGAGGCTAAGAGGAACTGCAGGGCACTGTTTGTGACACCATAGAGGCTTGGGACGTTTGAGGAGAAAGCTGTGGCATTGACTGAACAACATCATCCTGAGAGACATTGGGCTCAGAGGGCAACACTTCATCTTTAAATTGAAGTGTTCTTGCTAGGCATGCAGCACAGAATTGCATAGGCAAAACAATTTGTGCCTCTAGGCATAACAAGGCATTTGTCAAAAAAAACACAGTCCGGGTCCATGTCACTAAATAAGAAATTCTCCAAAATTTTTTTAAATACACTCTCACTTTAAGAAATTTTAATACCCCAATTTGGCTGCCAGAAGTCTCTAAAACGATCGTATAGTAGATCGACACTAAAGAGACTGAAATTCAACGACGCCACTCCACAAATATCCGACAGCAGAGAGAAGTCACATGGCCGGCAGAGAGAGGAAACTATGCAGCAAGTAAAAGGTGCGAGTTACCCTCTGCCTACAACATAAGATGCAAGTAGCTAAAGCTGGTTTCAAACTCAAGCAGTTTGTCAGTTAACCTGTTCTAGCTAAGCAAGCAAAGAAAACCAACTACCAAATTTTAAGTTTATAAATAAATCCCTGTATAAAACATAAGCCACGCACACACTAATAAAGTATTTCAACAAAATTAGCCCAAAGAGAAAAAACGTCCCAATAAAGGGAAGATTAACCCCTAGTCTCAACATACATAATGTGCCTGCCATCTGCCAAAGAAAATCCTGTATAAAGGATTTTAAAAATGTCCCCATCTACTGCATTTGCATATTCTTCTGAAGTGCAAGTGTCAGGGTTTTTTCCCTGTTGTGTTTGCCATGTGCTGCTGGCAGCCATTTTACTCACCTCTCTTCCCGACTATGGTGCATTGTGAGGGATACTGCTCATTTCCTGCACTTCCTTTTATGGCCAGACTGGTGTGCATCATCCATGTGAGACAGGATGCAGTCTCAGAATTGTGATGTCATCACTTATTTAAAGGGCCTCTGTCCAGTATGCTTTGCCTTTGCGTTGTCTCAGACCTATTTGTGAGAATTCCTGTGTATTACCTGGCTGCCTGACGTCCTTACTGGTTCCTGATCCCTGGCTTGTTTCTGACTCTGCTGTTTTCCTTGTTCCTGATTCCGGCTCGTCTGACTATTCGCTTTGGCTCTTGACTCGGCTTGTCTGACTACCAGCTCTGGTTTTGACTCCTGGCTTGTTATTTGACTTGTGGACTTTTTATTATTATTTGCTATTAATAAAGGTGTGATTATTTTTGCACTTCTCATCTCAGTCTGATTCCTGGCACCCTGACAGCAAGTCTCCAAGACCTATAAGACAAAAGCACCTACCTGCAGTCTAGCTGTCCGGCAGGAAGACAGCTTACAAGGCGTGAAAGGACACATACTCCTTACAGAGACCTGTAGAAAAAGAAAGAACAGAGTAACCAACTCTAGCTTTCTGTACCATGGGCAGCAAAGTGTTAGGAAACAAAGCAAGGACTACCTCACAACTGCCACAACTACTCTACTGAAGAGATTGACGTGGACTTGGCTAAACCAAAATCCTTGCTTGCAGGAAAAAGTACCCGAAAAAGGAATTGATTTCTTCAGACACCAAACTTCACCTCCTCCATTGACAGAAGCAAAGAGAATTACTGGAGATTATGGGTAGGGGAGTAACACTTAACAGCTTTACTGTGCTGCTCTTTACCTCCTCCTGCTGGCCAGGAGTGATATTCCCACTAGTAATTGAATGACGTTGTGGACTCTCCATATCTTAGGAAAGAAAGTCTCTAATAAATGTGCTTCCTTTTTTCATTTGGTGTAACATCACAAGGTAGAAATGTAGTAATAAAAAAAAAGGTGGCAGTCAAAAAAATGCACTGCTGCTTTGCAGCACTACTCCGTATTTGACAGTTCTCTTCAAACAGCACTTTGCTCTGGATGCACTCTGTTAAAAAAAAAACTACACAGTGCAGCCAAGAGTACACCACTGTTTGAAGAAAGCAGTCTAATGATGAGAAGTGCTGCAAAGTGAAATTGGTAACTGTGCTGCATGTGTCCCATTCTTTCTGCAGACATGCTGCATTTTCTGTGATGACCTCTCTGATCACAGCATGTTCTGCCTTGGGGGCAGAGTTCTTTCTCTCTCTCTACATACATATACACAGTGAGTGGATATAAAAAGTCTACACAACCCTGTTAAAATTTCAGGTTTCTGTGATGTAAAAAAATGAGACAAAGATAAATCATTTCAGAACTTTTTCCACCTTTAATGTGATCTATAAACTGTACAACTCAATTGAAAAACAAACTGAAATCTTTTAGGTAAAGGGAAATAAAAATAAACTATAATAATATGGTTGCATAAGTGTTAACACCCTTTTATAACTGGGGATGTAGCTGTGCTCAGAATTAAATAGGAGTCAGTACACACCTGTCATCATTTAAAGTGCCTCTGATTAACCCCAAATAAAGTTCAGCTGTTCTAGTAGGTCTTTCCTGATTTTTTGTTAGTCACATCCTACAGCAAAAGCCATGGACCCCAGAGAGCCTCTAAAGCATCACAGGGATCTCATTGTTAAAAGGTATCAGTCAGGAGAAGGGTACAAAAGAATTTCCAAGGCATTAGATATACCATGGAACACAGTGAAGACAGTCTTCAAGTGAAGAAAAACATAATTTATGCTTACCTGATAAATTCCTTTCTTCTGTAGTGTGATCAGTCCACGGGTCATCATTACTTCTGGGATATTACTCCTCCCCAACAGGAAGTGCAAGAGGATTCACCCAGCAGAGCTGCATATAGCTCCTCCCCTCTACGTCACTCCCAGTCATTCGACCAAGGACCAACGAGAAAGGAAAAGCCAAGGGTGAAGTGGTGACTGGAGTATAAATTAAAAAATATTTACCTGCCTTAAAAACAGGGCGGGCCGTGGACTGATCACACTACAGAAGAAAGGAATTTATCAGGTAAGCATAAATTATGTTTTCTTCTGTTAAGTGTGATCAGTCCACGGGTCATCATTACTTCTGGGATACCAATACCAAAGCAAAAGTACACGGATGACGGGAGGGATAGGCAGGCTCTTTATACAGAAGGAACCACTGCCTGAAGAACCTTTCTCCCAAAAATAGCCTCCGATGAAGCAAAAGTGTCAAATTTGTAAAATTTGGAAAAAGTATGAAGCGAAGACCAAGTTGCAGCCTTGCAAATCTGTTCAACAGAGGCCTCATTCTTGAAGGCCCAAGTGGAAGCCACAGCTCTAGTAGAATGAGCTGTAATTCTTTCAGGAGGCTGCTGTCCAGCAGTCTCATAAGCTAAACGAATTATGCTACGAAGCCAAAAAGAAAGAGAGGTAGCGGAAGCTTTTTGACCTCTCCTCTGCCCAGAGTAAATGACAAACAGAGAAGACGTTTGTCGAAATTCCTTAGTTGCCTGTAAGTAAAATTTTAGAGCACGGACTACATCCAGGTTGTGCAGTAGACGTTCCTTCTTCGAAGAAGGATTTGGGCATAAAGAAGGAACAACAATCTCTTGATTGATATTCCTGTTAGTAACTACCTTAGGTAAGAACCCAGGTTTAGTACGCAGGACTACCTTATCCGAATGAAAAATCAAATAAGGAGAATCACAATGTAAGGCTGATAATTCAGAGACTCTTCGAGCCGAGGAAATAGCCATTAAAAATAGAACTTTCCAAGATAACAACTTTATATCAATGGAATGAAGGGGTTCAAACGGAACGCCCTGTAAAACATTAAGAACAAGGTTTAAACTCCATGGTGGAGCAACAGTTTTAAACACAGGCTTAATCCTGGCCAAAGCCTGACAAAAAGCCTGGACGTCAGGAACTTCTGACAGACGTTTGTGTAACAGAATGGACAGAGCTGAGATCTGTCCCTTTAATGAACTAGCAGATAAACCCTTTTCTAAACCTTCTTGTAGAAAAGACAATATCCTAGGAATCCTAACCTTACTCCAAGAGTAACCTTTGGATTCACACCAATATAGGTATTTACGCCATATCTTATGGTAAATCTTTCTGGTAACAGGTTTCCTAGCCTGTATTAAGGTATCAATAACTGACTCAGAAAACCCACGTCTTGATAAAATCAAGCGTTCAATTTCCAAGCAGTCAGCTTCAGAGAAGTTAGATTTTGATGTTTGAAGGGACCCTGTATCAGAAGGTCCTGTTTCAGAGGTAGAGACCAAGGTGGACAGGATGACATGTCCACCAGGTCTGCATACCAAGTCCTGCGTGGCCACGCAGGTGCTATTAGAATCACTGATGCTCTCTCTTGTTTGATTCTGGCAATCAATCGAGGAAGCAACGGGAAGGGTGGAAACACGTAAGCCATCCTGAAGTCCCAAGGTGCTGTCAGAGCATCTATCAGGACTGCTCCTGGATCCCTGGATCTGGACCCGTAACGAGGAAGCTTGGCGTTCTGTCGAGACGCCATGAGATCTATCTCTGGTTTGCCCCAACGTCGAAGTATTTGGGCAAAGACCTCCGGATGAAGTTCCCACTCCCCCGGATGAAAAGTCTGACGACTTAAGAAATCCGCCTCCCAGTTCTCCACTCCCGGGATGTGGATTGCTGACAGGTGGCAAGAGTGAGACTCTGCCCAGCGAATTATCTTTGATACTTCCATCATAGCTAGGGAGCTTCTTGTCCCTCCCTGATGGTTGATGTAAGCTACAGTCGTGATGTTGTCCGACTGAAACCTGATGAACCCCCGAGTTGTCAACTGGGGCCAAGCCAGGAGGGCACTGCTCTCAATTCCAGAATGTTTATTGGCAGGAGACTCTCCTCCTGACTCCATTGTCCCTGAGCCTTCAGAGAATTCCAGACGGCACCCCAACCTAGAAGGCTGGCGTCTGTTGTTACAATTGTCCAGTCTGGTCTGCTGAATGGCATCCCCCTGGACAGATGTGGCCGAGAAAGCCACCATAGAAGAGAATTTCTGGTCTCTTGATCCAGATTCAGAGAAGGGGATAAGTCTGAGTAATCCCCATTCCACTGACTTAGCATGCACAGTTGCAGTGGTCTGAGGTGTAAGCGTGCAAAGGGTACTATGTCCATTGCCGCTACCATTAAGCCGATTACCTCCATGCATTGAGCCACTGACGGGTGTTGAATGGAATGAAGGGTGCGGCAAGCACTTTGAAGTCTTGTTAGCCTGTCCTCTGTCAGGTAAATCTTCATTTCTACAGAATCTATAAGAGTCCCCAGGAAGGGAACTCTTGTGAGTGGAACGAGTGAACTTTTCTTTTCGTTCACCTTCCATCCATGTGACCTTAGAAATGCCAGCACTAACTCTGTATGAGACTTGGCAGTTTGAAAGCTTGAAGCTTGTATCAGAATGTCGTCTAGGTATGGAGCTACCGAGATTCCCCGCGGTCTTAGTACCGCCAGAAGAGCACCCAGAACCTTTGAGAAGATTCTTGGAGCTGTAGCCAATCCGAATGGAAGAGCCACAAACTGGTAATGCCTGTCTAGGAAGGCAAACCTTAGGTACCGATAATGATCTTTGTGAATCGGTATGTGAAGGTAAGCATCTTTTAAATCTACAGTGGTCATGTACTGACCCTCTTGGATCATAGGTAAAATTGTCCGAATAGTCTCCATCTTGAACGATGGAACTCTTAGGAATTTGTTTAGGATCTTTAAGTCCAGGATTGGTCTGAAAGTTCCCTCTTTTTTGGGAACCACAAACAGATTTGAGTAAAACCCCTGTCCCTATCGTGGAACTGGATGGATTACTCCCATTAACAAGAGCTCTTGTACGCAGCGTAGAAACGCCTCTTTCTTTGTCTGGATTGTTGACAATCTTGACAGATGAAATCTCTCTCTTGGAGGAGAGTATTTGAAGTCCAGAAGGTATCCCTGAGATATTATCTCTAGCGCCCAGGGATCCTGAACATCTCTTGCCCAAGCCTGGGCGAAGAGAGAAAGTCTGCCCCCCACTAGATCCGATCCCGGATCGGGGGCCCTCAATTCATGCTGTTTTAGGGGCAGCAGCAGGTTTCCTAGTCTGCTTGCCCTTGTTCCAGGACTGGTTAGGTTTCCAGCCTTGTCTGTAGCGAGCAACAGCTCCTTCCTGTTTTGGTGCAGAGGAAGTTGATGCTGCTCCTGCTTTGAAATTACGAAAGGAACGAAAATTAGACTGTCTAGTCTTGGCTTTGGCTTTGTCCTGAGGCAGGGCATGGCCTTTACCTCCTGTAATGTCAGCGATAATCTCTTTCAACCCGGGCCCGAATAAGGTCTGCCCTTTGAAAGGTATATTAAGCAATTTAGACTTAGAAGTAACATCAGCTGACCAGGATTTTAGCCACAGCGCCCTGCGTGCCTGAATGGCGAATCCTGAATTCTTCGCCGTAAGTTTAGTAAGATGAACTACGGCCTCCGAAATGAATGAATTAGCTAGTTTAAGGACTCTAAGCCTGTCCGTAATGTCGTCCAGAGTAGCTGAACCAATGTTCTCTTCCAGAGACTCAATCCAGAATGCCGCTGCAGCCGTGATCGGCGCAATGCATGCAAGGGGTTGCAATATAAAACCTTGTTGAATAAACATTTTCTTAAGGTAACCCTCTAACTTTTTATCCATTGGATCTGAAAAAGCACAGCTATCCTCCACCGGGATAGTGGTACGCTTAGCTAAGGTAGAAACTGCTCCCTCCACCTTAGGGACCGTTTGCCATAAGTCCCTTGTGGTGGCGTCTATTGGAAACATTTTTCTAAATATCGGAGGGGGTGAGAACGGCACACCGGGTCTATCCCACTCCTTAGTAACAATTTCAGTAAGTCTCTTAGGTATAGGAAAAACCTCAGTACTCGTCGGTACCGCAAAATATTTATCCAACCTACACATTTTCTCTGGTATTGCAACTGTGTTACAATCATTCAGAGCCGCTAACACCTCCCCTAGTAATACACGGAGGTTTTCCAGTTTAAATTTAAAATTTGAAATATCTGAATCCAGTCTGTTTGGATCAGAACCGTCACCCACAGAATGAAGTTCTCCGTCCTCATGTTCTGCCACCTGTGACGCAGTGTCTGACATGGCCCTAATATTATCAGCGCACTCTGTTCTCACCCCAGAGTGATCACGCTTACCTCTTAGTTCTGGTAATTTAGCCAAAACCTCAGTCATAACAGTAGCCATATCCTGTAATGTGATTTGTAATGGCCGCCCAGATGTACTCGGCGCTACAATATCACGCACCTCCCTCTGAGCGGGAGATGTAGGTACTGACACGTGAGGCGAGTTAGTCGGCATAACTCTCCCCTCGTTGTTTGGTGAAATTTGTTCAATTTGTACAGATTGACTTTTATTTAAAGTAGCATCAATACAGTTAGTACATAAATTTCTATTGGGCTCCACTTTGGCATTGCAACAAATGACACAGGTATCATCCTCTGAATCAGACATGTTTAACACACTAGCAAATAAACTTGCAACTTGGAAATACAATTCAATTAGAATAATATTAAAACGTACTGTGCCTTTAAGAAGCACAGAAGATCTATGACAGTTGAAAATTAATAAATTGAAACAGTTATAGCCTCAATCCTTGTAAACAACACAACTTTAGCAAAGGTTTAATCCCATTAGCAAAGATAACAAATTCTGAAAGCAGGAAACAAATTACAGAATAAACGTTTTTTATCTCAGTCAAACTATAATTCTCACAGCTCTGCTGAGAGAAATTACCTCCCTCAAAATAAGTTTTGAAGACCCCTGAGCTCTGTAGAGATGAACCGGATCATGCAGGGAATACAATGAGTTGCTGACTGAAATATTTGATGCGTAGTAAAAGCGCCAAAAAACGTCCCCTCCCCCTCACACACAGCAGTGAGGGAAAACAGAAACTGTCAGAAAACAGATTAAGCAACTGCCAAGTGGAAAAATAGTGCCCAAACATTTATTCACTCAGTACCTCAGCAAATGAAAACGATTTTACATTCCAGCAAAAACGTTAAACATAATCTCTAGTTATTAAACAGCTTTATGTATTTCTTACAGTGTAATTCTAGTGAAGTACCATTCCCCAGAATACTGAAGTGTAAAGTATACATACATGACATTATATCGGTATGGCAGGATTTTCTCATCAATTCCATTGTCAGAAAATAAAAACTGCTACATACCTCTATGCAGATTCATCTGCCCGCTGTCCCCTGATCTGAAGTTTACCTCTCCTCAGATGGCCGAGAAACAGCAATATGATCTTAACTACTCCGGCTAAAATCATAACAAAAACTCTGGTAGATTCTTCCTCAAACTCTGCCAGAGAGATAATAACACACTCCGGTGCTATTTTAAAATAACAAACTTTTGATTGAAGATATAAAACTAAGTATAATCACCATAGTCCTCTCACACATCCTATCTAGTCGTTGGGTGCAAGAGAATGACTGGGAGTGACGTAGAGGGGAGGAGCTATATGCAGCTCTGCTGGGTGAATCCTCTTGCACTTCCTGTTGGGGAGGAGTAATATCCCAGAAGTAATGATGACCCGTGGACTGATCACACTTAACAGAAGAAATATGGTGCAACAGTGACATTACCAAGAACTGGATGTCCCTTCAAAATTGATATAAAGACGAGAAGAAAACTGGTCTGGGAGGCTGCCAAGAGGCCTACAGCAACATTAAAGGAGCTGCAGGAATATGTGGCAAGTACTGGCTGTGTGGTACATGTGACAACAATTGCCCGTATTCTTCATATGTCTGGGCTATGAGGTAGAGTGGCAAGACGGAAACCTTTTCTTACAAAAAAAAAAAAAACCATTTAGCAAAAACACATCTGAAGTTTCCCAAAAGTGTTCCCCATGTTGCAAAAGGTGTTGTGGTTTGATGAAACCAAATTTGAACTTTTTGGCGATAATTCCAAAAGATATGTTTGGCGCAAAAACAACACTGCATATCACCAAAAGAACACCATACCCACAGTGAAGCATGGTGGTGGCAGCATCATGCTTTGGGGCTGTTTTTCTTCAGCTGGAACTGGGGCCTTAGTCAAGGTAGAGGGAATAATGAACAGTTCCAAATACCAGACAATATTGGCACAAAACCTTCAAGAACATGAAGAGGAACTTCATCATTCAGCATGCCAACGACCCAAAGCATACATTAAAATCAACAAAGGAATAGCTTCACCAGAAGAAGATTAAAGTTTTGGGATGGCTCAGCCAGAGACCAGACCTGAATCCAATTCAAAATCTGTGGGGTGATCTGAAGAGGGCTGTGCACAGGAGATGCCCATTTTTTTTACATCACAGAAACCTGCCATTTTAACAGGGGTGTGTATATATTTATCATTTTATATTACTGTTTCAAAGTGTTTAATGTACCTTAACATGCAATTATCAAATTTTTGGAATACAAATTCAATTTATAAATGTTTTTCTTAATCTGACTATTCTGTCAACATTTTTAACAAAGGTCGTAACTACCACAAACTTTTTCTAGAACACAAATTACAAGCATTAACCAAAATTACAACTGGTACGACACTTAACCTATACAATAAGGCAACTAAAATTAAACAAATCCAGAAAATCTACAAAACTTGATTACTGGGAAGCACAAGCAAAAACAACTCACTTTACCATAGAAAGCTGTAAAAAAAACACTTGGATAACCAAAAAAAAAAAAAAAATTAAAAAATGTAACTTACAAACTGGTAGACAGCTACAAAGAAATACAGACCTCTCCCAACTGTCCTGATTTGTGCAAGACAGTCCAGAACTCTGAGGATTTAAAAAAAAAAAAAAAAAAATTTAATGTCCCCCTTTTCCCATCAGTAACAATAAATTCCCCCTGGGTACAAACCCCACACAGTAGGACAATCCTGGTGTCTAGAAAGGGATGCGCATGCAACCCCCCCCAATACTGGTGATCATGTTGAGGTGGAGAACAGGGTCCCTGGGTAACTCACCAGTGATGTCAGCTGGGTTCCCTGGCTTTCCCCACGCAGGCCCCCGGCCATATGACCGAACAGAATTGGCTTCCCTGTTCAATGCAGATTGATATAGGGTGACCATGTGTTCTTGTCATATTAATGACTTGTTCTTGTACAATGTCCTGGTCCCAGTCATGTTCGGCTTTTATGAAAACATGGACCCCTAGAATATGCGGACCACAACAGGTTTGATATATCACTACCAAACAGGACACAATACATGGTCGAGCATGGGGAATGTGAATATCCATTGTATTTATGTTGCTCCATACTTTTGTGTAGTTTGTGACTGGTTTTGTCTGGTCAAATTTCACTTAATGTATGGTTGCTGCTGACTCGTTTTAATTATTTGCATAGAAAACAAATCTATGACACTAGAACAGTTCCTAAGCTTCAGTAATAGGCCATGAGCTCTGACAAAATGTTACTTATATACAGTAATATGAGGAGAGCTTGGTCTGGTGGGTGATGCCCATATATAATACACAGCTGGGAGAAGTAATCCTGTACACACTAGTGCTAACTTTACATAATTGAGGTAATGCAATCTCCATCGTTTCTACACCTAACATTTTTCACCGACTTAAACACACTTCTCAGTGCGACTTGGGGGATTTTTTATTTGATTTTTTTAAAAACAGCACACTTTGATTTCATGTGTTAACAACATACAGCTTCATACAATTATATTAAAGGTTTTGATAACCACAATAGGATATAGTGTATAGTACCTGTAGGGGATTGGCAGTGTAGCTCTGTTAACGGGAAGAATAGTGTCCCGCTTTGGCTATTTCAAATGTTGGGAGGTATGGAATCAGTGTAAACAAAAAAAGGGCCTCTAAAATGTCCACGTTTTAAAACCCTTCTAATGCCTAACTGAATGAATAACACTGTGTTCTCAGCAACACATGCAAATAATGCCAATGACACATCGAGAATGGTAAATTAAGTGATTTTGTTTATTTTTTTTACAAAACTTTGCGCACACACAAAAATAAAGGAGTACAAAGGATGGCAAACAAAGAACAACATAATGAACACTAAGTTGATACATACAGGTTTTTAGGATGTCAATTATTAGTGCCATAAATCAAAATAAAAAGGATTAAAAGCATAATTAGCAGGACATCATCCAAGGTGAGATCTGTACCTTACTCTTACAATACAGTCAGAAGCATAAATAGGCGATTGGGTCAGTCTGCAGGTTGCCAGTTTCTAATTTAGATGCCATGGTAATTTGACATCTGGTATTTTTCAAGCCCTACTACAATAAATTGATGAACGCTAATAATAATACATTTCGGCATTAACTTTTCCTAAATCAATTTTACTATAGTTTAAGAACAACATTGTTTCTTTTACCTAATAAATTAATCATTAAGTCCCACCTGACCAGACTCTCGCTTTAATTTATGACAAGATAAACTTATCTATAATTATGTTACCATAAGCTTTTAGTTTAGTCTGCAAATGTTTGCATATAATCAAATTAATGATTAGTTTTCCTCTGAGATACTAAGGGAACAGGAAGCAACACCTTTGCAATGCGTGCATCCAGGGACAATAGTCACATTAGCCTACAACTGCATTTGTTGCAAAAAATAAACGCTTGTGAAAATCGAATCTCAATACATTGTATATTTCTTTCCTCCTAAGACCATAAAGAAAAGTAAAAAGTGAATCTATTTATGTAAAACTGCACCAGTCAAGAGTACATGCACTACTAAAATGAAGACTTAGCTCAACCCTCGAGGGGTGGAGTCGCTACAGGGGGCTTGGGGAAGCAAGGCTCCACCTGCATCATGTCTGGCACCTCTGCAAAAAACATAATTTATGCAAGAACTTACATAAATTCATTTCTTTCATATTGGCAAGTGTCCATGAGCTAGCGACGTATGGGATATACAATCCTACCAAGAGGGGCAAAGTTTCCCAAACCTCAAAATGCCTATAAATACACCCCTCACCACACCCACAATTCAGTTTAATGAATAGCTAAGTAGTGGGGTGCTAAAATAAGGAGTAAAAAAAGCATACAAAAAGAGGAACTGGAAATAAAATTGTGCTTTTATACAAAAATCATAACCATCAAAAAGGGTGGGCCTCATGGACTCTTGCCAATATGAAAAATGAATTTATCAGGTAAATTCTTACATTATGTTTTCTTTCATGTAATTGGCAAGAGTCTATGAGCTAGTGACGTATGGGATAGAAATACTCAAGATGTGGAAGACCACAGAAGAAAGACCACAGAAGAGTCACTAGAAAGGGAGGGCTAAAATAAAAACAGCCATGTCTGCTGAAAAAATGAAATTTACACAAAAATAAGTTTTTCTCATAAATTAAAGAAAAAAAAATTAAAACATAAGCAGAAGAATCAAACCGCTGCCTGAATAACTTTTCTACCAAAAACTGCTTCAAAATAAGCAAATACATCAGAATGGTAAAATTTAGTAAAATGTAGGCAAAGAAAAACAAGTAGTAGCTTTGCAAAACTAAACAACCGAAGCTTAATTCTTAAAAGCCCAAGAAGTGACTACTGAACTAGTAGATTGACCTGTAATTCTCTGAAGCGAAGACTGCCCCACCTCCAAATAAGCTTTAAGAAACAAAAGCTTAGCCAAGATGGCAAAGAAATGGTAGAAGTTTTTCTGACCTTCCTAGGACCAGAAAAAACAACAAATAGACTAGAAGTCTTCCTGAAACCTATAGTAGCTTCAACATAATATTTCAAAGCTCTTAGGCTATCCAAAGAATGTAAAGATCTTAGGATTAGAACATAAGGAAGAAACCTCTATGACTAAATTTTCATACCTTCAAATTAGTAATTTGAAACCCCAATAGAAAAATAGACCCTAAAACAAAAGGGCTAGTCAAAGAAAAAGCGGCCATGGATGGTAACTGGACATCCAAACAAGGTCCACATACCAAACCTAAGAGGCCATGCTGATGCTATCAGAAACAGATGAGACTATTCCAAAATGATCTTGAAGAACACCTTTGGAAGAAAAAAAAAACAGAGGCGGAAGGATGTACCCAGGTTGCAAAAACCAAGACACTGCAAATGTATCCACCATTTCCACCTGAAGATCCCTAGACCTGAAAAGGTAACTGGGAAATTGAGAGAACACATCTGTATAGAGATACCACTCTCCCAGATGTAAAGACTGACGGTTGACATAATACATCTCCCAAATGTCTAAACTTAAGGTATAAATTGTAAAGATTAGACAGATGAAAACCACGTAATAACGTATTCAAGATACTTAATTGCCAAGGAACTGCGAGTCCCTATTAAATGATTGACATATGCCATAATTGTGATATAGTCTGTCTGAAAGAAAAATTCTCTCCTAAAAGAAGCCAAGTCTGAAAGAGCTCTGAAAATAGCAGAGTTCAAAATATTGATTGAAACCCTTGCCTCTTGAAGTTTCCAAACCCCTTGTGCTGTCAAAGACCATCAGACAGCTCCCCAACCTGCAAGACTTGCATCCATAAAGGATACAGTCCAGAAAGGACGAACAAAAGGAGACCCCCTGAATAAAACGATGATAGACTAAACATCAAAAAGAGAGAGTAGAGTGTTAGGATTTAAGGTCAACTGTGATATCTAAAAACAAACTCTGTATAATAGATTCAGTATGCAAAGCAAAAAGAGATCTCAGATGAAAAACGAGCAAAGGGAACCACGCCCGATGCCGCAGTTATGAGACATAAGACTTTCATGCAGATAGCCACTGAAAGAAATGTTCCAGACTGTAAGTAAAACAGGCTACTGCCGAATACAATTGACTTTTGTCTGATAAAGACATGAATACAGAATCCATCTAAAAACCTCTAACCATGATGTTTTGAAGAAACAAAACTTAGTTGATTCAAAGGAGATTCCAAAAAAGAAAGATCCATATATATGAATACTGCTCTTTCATATGTATGTATGGGGTACTAATAAGCGCGTCTATTTACCCATAAGGGACTCAAAACGCTGCTCATTTAATCGATCTCAGAGAATGAAAGACTGAATGGACCTCACCAGGAATCTAATCTGCAACCCTCAGGTTGCTACAGGGCTCAGCCACAGTGCATTAGAATGCTGAGCTATCTGTCCATCTTAATAAAAGGAAAAAGTTTAAGCAAATACCAAGATATCATCCAAATAAGGAAGCACCACCATACTTTACTGTCTGAAGACAGAAAGAAAGGCACCAAGAACCTATGAAAATATTCATAAAGCTGTTGCTAGACCAAATGGAAAAGTGACAAATTGGTAAAGCTTATTTAAAAAAGAAAATCTCAGTATCCACAAGTGGACTGAATGAAAATAAAATATGAGGATAAACATCCTGAAAAATGAGTGGACATGAAATGACCTTAACAGAAAGGCCTTATAATTGCCAACATAAAAGTTGAAACTCTAACAAAACAATATAAAGGTCTTCAGATCAAAAAAATGGACTGAATAAAACCTTCTTTGGGACAAATAACAGAAATTAATAGAAACCCAAACCCTATTCCTTCAAAAAAGAACTGGCATAATCACTCCTGAAAATAAAACACAGAGCGTACTGAGAAAGACATATTCTTCCTATAGAAGGTCTCATTCTGAAAATCTATTCAAACCCAAAGAAAAATATAGATTTTGGACTGATCCAAAAACAAATTTAATCTGCCCCCCACCAGAATGACTGGATAGAGAACCGCACCTTCATGCAGTCTAACAAAAAGTAAATATATAGCATATTTCTCTCAAAAGATACAAAACGCTTTTTCAGTGCTTACACTCGGAATTAACCAAATTAGCAGCTGAACAAAACAGTTATTACCCAAATCAATGGTATACAATAAATTGACTTCAAAAGGCCAAAGGGCTGTAATAACCCTGCCGGAATATGAATCTGAGACCCTTGGATCTAGAACAACATTTGTAGTCAGGACATTCACCAACAGATCTACATCACCGGACTTAAAGTAGTGCAGAAAGAAATTCAGACCTCCAACAATAGTGGATAAAATAGAAGTCAAACAAATTATTATCCTATCAAGATAGAGATAATAAAATATATTCAAAATCATAATAATAGATATAGTAAACATAAATAAATTCTTACTTCTGAAGTAAATAAACAGAGTTATATACTTGAGAATCTGAAACTGCTTATACTAACTGTTCAACAAAGGTTGAGAAACAGCAATGTCAGCCACAGATAAATCTGAGCTAAAATATAAACAGTACATGAATATGCTCTACCAAGGTTATATTCAAAAATTCTAAAGAATCCTGAATATAAGTACCAATCTCCATAGAAATAGTAGTACAGTCCCAAGAGGGAATCAGGATAAACATTCTCTAGAATATAATACAAAAAGTATAAAGTATATTGCATAGGAAAAAAACTCTTAAAATCCAGTTTGAAAAGGATTAATAATATAGTTAATAGGACGACTCCTAAAAGCTATAAATAGCAAATATTTCCTTAAAGAAAATAAAAAATGTTCAAATGAAAAATAAGGAGAATTTATAACAAACTGTCTGATACAGGATCTTTAAAACAAAGAAACCTTCATCAGTATAAAACTTAAGTATGCTGTCGGTCAGAACAAAATTAATTAAATTTTAACAATTTTGAAAAGACTTAGTAAGTTTATTTAAAGGCATAATAGCAGTCATAACCTTTATGATATAAGCAACAACATGTAATGTTTGCAAATGAAATCAAGTACAAGAACTGAATATGTAAAAAACAGTAAATGTCATACATGTAGAAACATAAAACATAATAAACAAATGCCACATAATTGAACTGAAGAAATAACAGCTTAATAATGAAAAGAACACACTTAGCTTTGTAGAATTGTGTTCCAGGGCATCATAGTTTCTACAGTAACATCAGAGTCAGGATCAGAATGAAACATCTCGCAAAATGTAACAGAAAAAGTAACATTTAGGCAAAATTTTCAATTACTACAATGTAGCAGTTTCAGTAAAGAAAAACAAAAGCAGGCATAGCTTAAAAAAAAAAAAACTATGAAAACAGCGAGCAATAGAGGGAGAGGGGTAAAATGACTAAATTTTTGCGCCAAGTATGATGCTTAATGCAAAAAAGGAATTAAAAAATTTTGCCACAAAACTATCACCAGGAAATGACAATTCGTGTCATAAGGCAATTTTATGCCAAAACAACTAGACGCCGGAAATGACGAAACTTGCGCCATCAACGGCGCAACTTCGCGCCAAAAAAAAATGCACCAAGAATGACGCAATAAACAGCATTTTGAGCCCTTGCAAGCCTAGATTTGCCTGTGAAAAAATGAGTCAAATTGAAAAAGACTGAACCCCAGGTAAGAAAAAAGTTTAAATAAACTTCCCAAAAATGATTCCTATACTGAAACTGTTTACACTGCTAAAGGGAAATATACATAGACCTGACTTATGGCAAATATAAGTAAAAACATATTTAAAACTTTATATTAATACTTAAAGCGCCAAAACATAGCTGAGAGTGTCTTAAATAACAATACGTACTTATCGAAAGACACCCATCCACATATAGCAGATAGCCAAACCAGTACTGAAAAAGTATCAGCAGAGGTAATGGTATATAGGAGTATATCATTGATCTGAAAAGGGAGGTAGGAGATGAATCTCTACAACCGATAACAGAGAACCCCGCAAGGAAAACCATAAAATCAATACTCCCATCACATCCCTCTGACACACACTGTACTCTGATAGGAATTGGGCTTCAATATGCTGAGAAGCACTTATCATAGAAGAAAAATCAAGCACAAACTTACTTCACCACCTCCATAGGGAGGCAAAGTTTGTAAAACTGAATTGTGAGTGTGGTAAGGGGTCTATTTATAGGTATTTGAGGTTTGGGAAACTTTGCCCCTCCTGGTATGAATGTGTATCCCATATGTCACTAGCTCATGGACCAATTACATGAAATAAACAAAATTATGCTTACCAGATATAATTTCCTTTCCTTCTGTATAAGGAGAGCCCACGGTTTCATTCATTACTTGAGGGAATACAGAACCTGGCCACCAGGAGGCAGCAAAGACACCCCAGCCAAAGGCCTAAATACCTCCCCCACTCCCCTCATCCCCCAGTCATTCTGCTGAGGGAGCAAGGAACAGTAGGAGAAATATCAGGGTATAAAAGGTGCCAGAAGAATAACAAAAATGTAGGTCCGCCCAACGGAGAAAAATGTGCGGGAGCCATGGACTCTTCTCATACAGAAGGAAAGGAAGTTTTCCTTCTTAATATGAGGAGTCCCCATGGCTTCAGTCATTACTTGTGGGAAGCATATACCCAAGCTCTAGAGGACATTGAATGAAAACAGTAGGGTAAAAGAGAGGGCACCATAGCCTGCAAAACCTCTCTCCTAAAAGCTGCTTAAGCCAGAGCAAAAACGTCAAATTTGTAAAACTTTGAAAAGGTATGTAAGGAGGATCAGGTAGCCGCCCTACAAATCTGCTCCATAGACGCCTCATTTTTAAAGGCCCAAAACTAAGCCACAGCTCTAGTTGAATGAGCTGTAATCCTCTGAGGAGGCTTATGTCCCACTGTTTCATATGCTAAAAGCGAATAATGCTCCACAACCAAAAAGATAAGGAAATGGAAGAGGCCTTCTGCCCTCTACGTTTCCCAGAATAAACAAACAGGGACGAAGTTGGTCTAAAATCCTTCGTAGCTTGAAGATAGAATTCCAAAGCCTGAACCACATCCAAATTATGAAGTAACCGTTCCTTTGAAGGATTAAGACACAAGGAAGGAACCACAATCTCTTGATTGATGTTGAGATCAGACACAACCTTAGGGAGAAAAAACAACCAAAACAAAGAACCGCCTTATCAGCATGAAAAACTAGGTAAAGAGGCTCACATTGCAAGGCCGCCATCTCAGAGACTATGCGTGCTGAAGCAATAGCCAGTAGAAAAATAACTTTTCAAGACAGTAATTTAATGTCAACCGAATGCATGGGCTCAAACGGAGCCCTCTGCCAAACTTTAAGAACTAGATTTAAGCTCCAAGGTTTCTGATGAACAAAAGGACCCTGTTTCATCAGATCTCTGCGATAAGGTAACCTCCATGGAGGAGCTGAAGACATCCCCACCAGGTCCACGAACCACATCCTTCGCAGCCACGATGGAGCAATTAGAATAACCGAAGCTTGCTCCTGCTTGATGCGGGCCACTACACGAGGGAGAAGTGGTAACGGTGGAAAAATGTAAACTAGGCTGAACCTCCAAGGCACTGCTAATGCATATATCAGCTCTGCCTGAGGATCCCTGGAACGCGACCCGTATCTGGGTAGCTTGGTATTGAGTCGGAACGCCATGAGATACATCTCCGGCGTCCCCTATCTGTTGCAAATATCTCTAAACACCTCGGGATAGAGAGACCATTTCCCCATATGAAACGATTGTCTGCTGAGAAATTCCGCTTCCCAGTTGTCCACACCCGGAATGTGGAACACTGACAGCGAGCAGTTGTGGGCCTCCCCCCATTCCAGAATCCGAGATACTTCCCTCATTGATAGGGAGCTCCTCATTCACCCCTGATGGTTGATGTAAGCAACTGAGGTTATGTTGTCTGATTGGAATCTGATAAATTGGGACAAACCCAGAAGAGGCCAAGCCCTCAGAGCATTGAAGATCGCTCGAAGTTCCAAAATGTTAATTGGGAGGAGAGATTCCTCTCAAGTCCACAGGCCCTGTGCCTTCCTGGAACACCAAACAGCTCCCCATCCTGATAGACTTGCGTCCATAGTCATAATCTCCCAGGATGGTCTCAAGAAGGGATGTCCCTCAGGACAGGTGATCTGGACAGAGCCACCAAGAGAGCGATTCTCTCGACCGGCTGTCCAGAGAAATCTGTTAAGACAGATCAGAGTGGTCGCCGCTCCACTGACTCAGCATGCACAGCTGAAGAGGTCTGAGATAGAATCTGGCGAATGGGATGATGTCTATGCTGGACACCATGAGCCCAATTACCTCCATACACTGGGCCACAGAGGGCCTTAAGGAGGTCAGTAGGGAAGGACAATTGGAAGTAATCTTGCAACGTCTCTGGCCTGCAAGAAATATCCTCATGGATATGGAATTTATTATCGTACCCAGGAAATCCACCCTGGTACTGGGAACCAGACAACTCTTTTCTAAGTTTATCTTCCATCCATGAGATCAAAGAAGAAGTAGAAGAGCTCTTGAATGGTCCTCTGCCAGCCGACAGGATGGAGACTAAACCAGGATGTCAGCTAAGTATGGCGCTACTGTTATACCTCTGGTTCTGGCCACTGCCAGAAAAGCCCCCAGAACCATTGTAAAGACTCTTGGAGCAGTAGCTAGACCAAATGGAAGTGCAACAAACTGGAAGTGCTGGTCCAGAAACGGAAATCTTAAGAACTGAAGTGATCCTTTTGTATTGGCACATGAAGGTAAGCATCCAAGTCTATCGTAGTCATGAACTGTCCCTCTTGAACTAAGGGCAGAATGGACTTCATCGTCTCCATCTTGAACGATGAGACCGACAGGAATTTGTTTAAGCACTTAAGGTCCAGAATCGGGAGAAATGTACCCTCCTTCTTTGGGAACACATGAAGGGTTGAGTAGTACCCCAGACCTCTCAGCTAGTGGTACCGGCACAATTACTCCCAGGGAGGAGAGATCCCTCACGCACCCTAGAAAAGCTTCTCGTTTTTCTGGTCTTGAAGACAGGTTTGAAAAGAGGATGAGATTTGGGTAGATGAGATTTGAAACCTATCCTGTAACCCTGAGCGATGACCTCCAGAATCCAAGAGTCTTGCACGTCCCCAAGCCAAGTCTCCACAAAGAGAGAGTCTGCCCCCAACACGATCCAGCGACGGATCGGGGGCCGCCCTTCATGCCGATTTTGTTTCGGCTGGCTTCTTGTTCTGCTTGGATTTATTCCAAGACTGAGACAGTTTCTAAGTTCCCTTGGACTGAGGGCTGCTGGCATTGGGATTTATACGAACGAAAGGGACGAAAATTAGGACCTTGTCCTTTAGTTTTATTCTTCTTATCCTGTGGTAGAAAGCCACCATTGCCCCCAGTGACCGTGGCTATGATCAAGTCCAGGCCAGGACCGAAAAGAATCTTTCCCTTAAATGAAAGGGAAAAGGGAATGTAATCTAGCTTTTGAAGTCACGTCTGCAGACCAAGACTTTAGCCAGAGTGCCCTACGGGCTAGAACAGAAAAACCTGATGTCTTGGCATTCAGGCGAATGATCTGCATATTTGCATCACAGATAAAAGAATTAGCTACCCTCAAGGACTTAATTCTTTCCTGGATCTCGTCAAGGGGACCTTCTACCTCGATCATCTCCGATAAAGAGTCGCACCAATAGGTAGCGGCTCCAGCCACCGCAGCTGCTGGTTGAAACAAATACCCTGTGTGCTGAAACATCTTTCTTAACAGAGCTTCTAGCTTCTTATCCATGGGCTCCTTAAACGATGAACTATCCTCAAGCGGGATAGTAGTGCGCTTAGCCAGCATGGAGATAGCGCCATCCACCTTAGGGACGGAACACCACAACTCTAATTGAGAGTCCGGAACTGGGAACAATTTCTTAAAGGAAGAAGGGGAAAAAGAAGATCCAAGTCTCTCCCAGTAATTCTTAATATTTGCCATCTTTATGGGACCACCCTGTCCTCATAAACCTTATCAAGTTTAGGAATAAAAGGTTACTCAGGTAATGTAGGTTCTGGAACCTCTAAAGTAGCCAACATTTCCTTTAACAGAAAGCATAAGTGCTCAATCCTAAATCTAAAGTCCGATTCCTCTGCAGCCGGACCCAGAAAGAGGATCCCCTGAAGTATCAGAGGCGTCATCAGCAGATAATCTTGTATCAGATAAATCCAACAAGTTGATAGATGACCCCTGGGAAGGATAGCAATATTTGACCTTTCGCTTGTGCTTAGCAGGGCGAGGTAAAGCACTGAAGGCCGCAGACACTGCCATTTGTAGCTGTTCAGTAAATCTGGCGGTAAGAGGGCCCCTCCCCGAAGGAGCATTAGCAGTGCAATGGGAAGCTGCATGTGTAATAGGAGATGAATGCTGAGAATGCACCTCACGGGACGGAGACCCCTCAGAGGTGGATGGCTCAGTGGCACTAAACATCTTGGGTTTCTTACATTTAAGTACTTTATCAAGGCATGTGGAACATAATTGAGCAGGCGGGTATACCGTAGCCTCCTCACAATAAAAACAGGTATTATATTTAGGTAAAGAGGGAGTACCCTATAACGTATCAGAGTCCTCCATAGCTTGCGTTTTTAAGATGGACTATCGAAAAAGATAAATGGTACCTTTATACCCCCAATGGCTGGGGCACTCACCACCTATGACCCAGGCCCCACAGAGAAACCGCTTAGTCTCCTGTAACCCGCACGTGCAGGAAAGAGGAAATCAATGAGACCATACCTGGTGTGTCATGCTGGACCGCCCCTACTCCTGGAAGAAGCGTCCCAACCCTAACAGGCCTCGCAGCTATCCAAAACGAAAGTAAAACCTGAATGTTCCCACATCTGCCTGAGCCTCATCTCACACATGTCGCAGCATAAAAATATAATAAAGCAAATTATGCGTAAATCCCCCGTTCAATAATCTCCTTCTTGAGATATTAACCTTTGATTCCATATAGATAAAAGGAGTCACACTGTGACCCTGTCTTCTTGTGTTATCATAAGAGTATAAAATGAAGCGATCTTACTGGAATCACCGTCGTGGGACACACAGCCTCTCAAGTTTGACAGTCTTGTAGCATCACTCCTGACATGGACTTGAGTGATAGAAGCAGGCAGTGAAACTGGTCAACACTGATTGCTTAGGAGCTGTTAATACGAGTCTGGATGGTTTCACAGAAAGACTCTCCCTGCATCTCCAGTCACTAACATTTGTCAATGCTCTCACTGAGAGGCTGACAAGACTACTTAAAACTCCAGTTCCATACCGAAGGGTACTACCCTCCATAAGAGACTACACCGAATCTTCCGACACTTCTCTGCCATCCTCCTGTGACAAAAGACAAAGAATGACTGGGGGATGAGGGGAGTGGGGGAGGTATGTAAGCCTTTGGCTGGGGTGTCTTTGCCTCCTCTTGGTGGCCAGGTTCTGTATTCCCACAAGTAATAAATGAAGCCGTGGACTCTCCTCATATTAAGAAGGAAATAGGGCTCACAGTTTAAGGAAAGTGGATTTGCCTCTACAAATATGGTGTTGGAGCTTCTGTAAAGAAAAACATGCCACCATATTTGTACAGGAAATCAGAAGTCAGTTTTAGGTTTTACTATTAGGCTACTACCTTCCTACTGGAATTGGTCATACCTCTAAGTTGTAAAGTATAACATATATGCCAATTCTGGTATCACAATAATCCCTGGTGATTAAAGGATTACTGTTTTTTAATTTTTCGTTACTCAATAGTCCCATATTTTGTATAATTATCATCTATTAAAAGCTACTAACCTATATTTTGTATAAAACGAAGCTTACAAACCTTATATTTTAACTAAATATTACCCGGCCATGACGTCACCTTTTCCAGCCCATCGTTTTCGGCATAGTGTGTATATGAAATGATTGACCAATAACATTTCACTCCTATGCATATCATTACCAGCATAACCCTTCCAAATAAGCCTGCGCATCAATTCAGCTAAATCGCGCATGCGCATTTGTAATTGTAGAAGCCTTAGTTACCCACATCTCTGTTAGTTTTACGCTTGCGCATTGGAGGGAAAATCTATTGAATCGGTTATCCAGACTTTCTACGTATTACAGGGAGTGCAGAATTATTAGGCAAGTTGTATTTTTGAGGATTAATTGTATTATTGAACAACCACCATGTTCTCAATGAACCCAAAAAACTCATTAATATCAAAGCTGAATAGTTTTGGAAGTAGTTTTTAGTTTGTTTTTAGTTATAGCTATTTTAGGGGGATATCTGTGTGTGCAGGTGACTATTACTGTGCATAATTATTAGGCAACTTAACAAAAAACAAATATATACCCATTTCAATTATTTATTTTTACCAGTGAAACCAATATAACATCTCAACATTCACAAATATACATTTCTGACATTCAAAAACAAAACAAAAACAAATCAGTGACCAATATAGCCACCTTTCTTTGCAAGGACACTCAAAAGCCTGCCATCCATGGATTCTGTCAGTGTTTTGATCTGTTCACCATCAACATTACGTGCAGCAGCAACCACAGCCTCCCAGACACTGTTCAGAGAGGTGTACTGTTTTCCCTCCTTGTAAATCTCACATTTGATGATGGACCACAGGTTCTCAATGGGGTTCAGATCAGGTGAACAAGGAGGCCATGTCATTAGATTTTCTTCTTTTATACCCTTTCTTGCCAGCCACGCTGTGGAGTACTTGGACGCGTGTGATGGAGCATTGTCCTGCATGAAAATCATGTTTTTCTTGAAGGATGCAGACTTCTTCCTGTACCACTGCTTGAAGAAGGTGTCTTCCAGAAACTGGCAGTAGGACTGGGAGTTGAGCTTGACTCCATCCTCAACCCGAAAAGGCCCCACAAGCTCATCTTTGATGATACCAGCCCAAACCAGTACTCCACCTCCACCTTGCTGGTGTCTGAGTCGGACTGGAGCTCTCTGCCCTTTACCAATCCAGCCACGGGCCCATCCATCTGGCCCATCAAGACTCACTCTCATTTCATCAGTCCATAAAACCTTAGAAAAATCAGTCTTGAGATATTTCTTGGCCCAGTCTTGACGTTTCAGCTTGTGTGTCTTGTTCAGTGGTGGTCGTCTTTCAGCCTTTCTTACCTTGGCCATGTCTCTAAGTATTGCACACCTTGTGCTTTTGGGCACTCCAGTGATGTTGCAGCTCTGAAATATGGCCAAACTGGTGGCAAGTGGCATCTTGGCAGCTGCACGCTTGACTTTTCTCAGTTTATGGGCAGTTATTTTGCGCCTTGGTTTTTCCACACGCTTCTTGCGACCCTGTTGACTATTTTGAATGAAACGCTTGATTGTTCGATGATCACGCTTCAGAAGCTTTGCAATTTTAAGAGTGCTGCATCCCTCTGCAAGTTATCTCACTATTTTTTACTTTTCTGAGCCTGTCAAGTCCTTCTTTTGACCCATTTTGCCAAAGGAAAGGAAGTTGCCTAATAATTATGCACACCTGATATAGGGTGTTGATGTCATTAGAAAACACCCCTTCTCATTACAGAGATGCACATCACCTAATATGCTTAATTGGTAGTAGGCTTTCAAGCCTATACAGCTTGGAGTAAGACAACATGCATAAAGAGGATGATGTGGTCAAAATACTAATTTGCCTAATAATTCTGCACTCCCTGTAGATAAAATTGACATCTTATATCTAGCTAAATATTGTACGGCTGTTATATCTTAATAAATGTAAGAATAGTACTTTATATTATGAGGGGTACTTATCAAGCCGTCTACTTTACCTGCCTTCGCCGGTCCAATACGCCCGCCTAAGCTCGCCTACCATCGCCGCCGCGGACCTGAATACGTTCGCCAAAGTTATCAAAAAGGCTGTCAAAAAGCTGCGCACCAAGTACGGGGCGATGAGCAGCGGACTGTGATAGTTATAACTCATCCGATCTCGCTGCTCTTCGGCTTTTTGACAGCTTTATTGATAAGCTGTCACTAAGCACCCACACTATACTACACTGTTCTACCCCCTATACCGGCGCCCCAGGAGCCCCCCCGCAACTAAATAAAGTTACTAACCCCTAAACCGCCGCACCTAGACCGTGCCGCAACTCTTATAAATGTATTAACTCCTAAACCGCCGCTCCCGGAGCCCACCGCTACCTACATTATACCTAGTAACCCCTATCCTGCCCCCCCTATACCGCCGCCACCTATAATAAAGTTATTAACCCCTATCCTGCCGATCCCGGACCCCGTCGCAATTAAATAGTTTAACCCCTAAACCGCCACTCCCGGACCCCGCCGCAACCTATATTAAACTTATTAACCCCCTAATCTGCCCCCCCTACACCGTCGCCTCCTATAATAAATTTATTAACCCCTATCCTGCCCCCCTACACCGCTGCCACTGTAAAAAAATGATTAACCCCTAAACCTAAGTCTAACACTAACCCTAACATCCCCCTAACTTAAATATTAATTAAATACATCTAAATAAATTTAACTCTTATTAACTAAATGAATCCTACTTAAAACTAAATACTTACCTTTAAAATAAACTCTAATATAGCTACAATATAAATAATAATTATATTGTAGCTATCTTAGGATTTATTTTTATTTTACAGGCAACTTTCAATTTATTTTAACTAGGTACAATAGCTATTAAATAGTTATTAACTATTTAATAGCTACCTAGTTAAAATAAAGAGAAATTTACCTGTAAAATAAATCCTAACCTAAGTTACAATTACACCTAACACTACACTATACTTTAATAAATGAATCCTATTTAAAACTAAATACTTACCTGTAAAATAAACCCTAAGATAGCTGCAATGTAATTAATAATTACATTGTAGCTATCTTAGGATTTATATTTATTTTACATGTAACTTTGCATTTATTTTAGCTAGTTAGAATAGTTATTAACGATTTAATAACTACCTAGCTAAAAGAAATACAAAATTACCTGTAAAATAAATCCTAACCTAAGTTACAATTAAACCTAACACTACACTATCATTAAATTAATTAAATTAATTACCTACAAATAACTACAATTAAATTCAATTAAATAAACTAACTAAAGTACAAAAAATTAAAAAAGCTAAGTTACAAAAAATAAAAAAATAAGTTAAACATTTAACAAATATTACAACAATTTTAAGCTACTTATACCTAATCTAAGCCCCCTAATAAAATAACAAAGCCCCCCAAAATAAAAAATGCCCTACCCTATTCTACATTAAAAAAGTTCAAAGCTCTTTTACCTTACCAGCCCTTAAAAGGGCCTTTTGCGGGGCATGCCCCAAAGAAAACTGCTCTTTTGCCTGTAAAAGAAAAATATAACCCCCCCCCCACACATTAAAACCCACCACCCACATACCCCTAATCTAACCAAAAACCCCCTTAAATAAACCTAACACTACCCCCCTGAAGATCATCCTACCTTGAGTTGTCTTCACTCAGCCGAGCCACCGATGGAACCGAAGAGGAGATCCGGAGCGGCAGAAGTGATCCTCCAAGGGGCGCTGAAGAAATCTTCCATCCGATGAAATCATCCAGGCGGCGCTGAAGAAATCTTCCATCCGATAGAAGTCTTCATCCAGGCGGCGTCTTCAATCTTCATCCATCCTGAGCGGAGCGGAGCCATCTTCAGAGGAGCCTACGCGGATCCATCCTCTTCTTCCTTACGACTAATGACGGTACCTTTAAGTGACGTCATCCAAGATGGCGTCACTCGAATTCCAATTGGCTGATAGGATTCTATCAGCCAATCGGAATTAAGGTAGAAAAATCTGATTGGCTGACTGAATCAGCCAATCAGATTCAAGTTCAATCACTTAAAGGTACCGTCATTCGTCGTCGGGAAGAAGAGGATGGATCCGCGTAGGCTCCTCTGAAGATGGCTCCGCTCCGCTCAGGATGGAAGAAGATTGAAGACGCCGCCTGGATGAAGACTTCTATCGGATGGAAGATTTCTTCAGCGCCCCTTGGATGATGACTTCTGCCGCTCTGGATCTCCTCTTCGGTTCCATCGGTGGTCGGCTGGCTGAACACGACTCAAGGTAGGATGATCTTCAGGGGGGTAGTGTTAGGTTTATTTAAGGGGGGTTTGGGTTAGATTAGGGGTATGTGGGTGGTGGGTTTTAATGTTGGGGGGGTTGTATTTTTCTTTTACAGGCAAAAGAGCTGGTAAGGTAAAAGAGCTTTGAACTTTTTTAATGTAGAATAGGGTAGGGCATTTTTTATTTTGGGGGGCTTTGTTATTGTATTAGGGGGCTTAGATTAGGTGTAAGTAGCTTAAAATTGTTGTAATATTTGTTAAATGTTTGTAACTTATTTTTTTATTTTTTGTAACTTAGCTTTTTTTATTTTTTGTACTTTAGTTAGTTTATTTAATTGAATTTAATTGTAGTTATTTGTAGGTAATTAATTTAATGATAGTGTAGTGTTAGGTTTAATTGTAACTTAGGTTAGGATTTATTTTACAGGTAATTTTGTATTTCTTTTAGCTAGGTAGTTATTAAATAGTTATTTATTAATTACATTGTAGCTATCGTAGGGTTTATTTTACAGGTAAGTATTTAGTTTTAAATAGGATTCATTTATTAAAGTATAGTGTAGTGTTAGGTGTAATTGTAACTTAGGTTAGGATTTATTTTACAGGTAAATTTCTCTTTATTTTAGCTAGGTAGCTATAAAATAGTTAATAACTATTTAATAGCTATTGTACCTAGTTAAAATAAATTGAAATTTGCCTGTAAAATAAAAATAAATCCTAAGATAGCTACAATATAATTATTATTTATATTGTAGCTATATTAGGGTTTATTTTAAAGGTAAGTATTTAGTTTTAAATAGGATTCATTTAGTTAAGAGTTACATTTATTTAGATGTATTTAATTAATATTTAAGTTAGGGGGGTGTTAGGGTTAGTGTTAGACTTAGGTTTAGGGGTTAATAATTTTATTACAGTGGCGGCGGTGTAGGGGGGCAGGATAGGGGTTAATAAATTTATTATAGGTGGCGATGGTGTAGGGGGGGACAGATTAGGGGTTAATATGTATAATGTAGCTTGCGGTGGGCTCCGGGAGCGGCGGTATGGGGGGGGGGGGGCAGGATAGGGGTTACTAGGTATAATGTAGGTGGCAGCGGGTCTAGGAGCGGCGGTTTAGGGGTTAATACATATATTATAGTTGCGGCGGGGACCGGGAGCGGTGGTTTAGGGGTTAACATTTATTATAGTGGCGGTGGGCTCCGGGAGCGGCGGTTTAGGGGGTAATACATTTATTTAGTTGCGGCGGTGTAGGGGGGGCAGATTAGGGGTGTTTAGACTCGGGGTACATGTTAGGGTGTTAGGTGTAGACATTTCCCATAGGAATCAATGGGATGTCTGGCAGCAGCGAACCTGAACTTTCGCTATGGTCAGACTCCCATTGATTCCTATGGGATCCGCTGCCTCCAGGGCGGCGGATTGAAAACCAGGTACGCTGGGCCGGAAAAGTGCTGAGCGTACCTGCTAGTTTTCATTTTAAGTATAGTTTGCTTGTTTACTCTAGGGCGATTCTGGAAGCGATCGTAAGCTATGTATTTACGTGATGTGGCAGCTCACTCGACTGCTGCTGATAGATTCTACTTGCCTTATTCTACTGCAGATGGTGACGTTTCCTGTGACGCTGCGGCAACTCGCGCATGCGCATTAGTTCAGAAAAACGACATCTTACAACTGCAGTTGTCAGCACGGATTGGGAATCCTTAACGGCTGACATACAAGTAGGTTGGGAAACGATTAATATTTCAAAGTAAATTATTGGCAAAAGGGTACATATTTAATAAATGAAGTACATTAGAAAATAGGAGTTTTAAAACTATACTACGATTTTATTTGCATATAATTTCTGACTACAGTGTCCCTTTAAGTTTAAATGTATTGCTACAAAACATACCCAAACCAAGTTATAATTTATTTCATACTTTCAGTAAGGGCTGGCTACATTCCTTGCCCCTCCGTGAAAGGGGACTGCCCTGAAACCTTAAATCAACAAGAAATTTGTTTAACGTTTAATTTGATATAAAAACAGATAATTTAGTGGATGGAAACAATCAGTAACACTAAGGGTGTGTTACTACTAGGGGGCGCACAGGACCCTATATGATTACAATGTAAATAGGCTAAGAGAGAAGATAACAAGAAATAACATGAAATAACTAGAATGAAATATACAATATGAAATAATGTAAACAAATAAACAACTCATAAATATGGGTCTATGAGAAACTATGAGAAGCCTGATTAAACAGACAGCAGTCTGAGAAACGCGTTGCTTGTTCTTTTAATATCTAGTGTCATGAGACACTGAGATTTTTATTTTATTAATAAAATTTGGTTTTATTTAAACCTCTTTGTGAGAGTCTGAGCTCTATCAGTCCGGCAAGGTGTTGGAGAAACCAGTTTCCTTGCAGTGTCAGTGAGCTGGGACACTGAGATCCCAGTCTGTTTGATTTAGCACAATTGGGTGCTGCTCCACTTGTGAGTACCTTTTTGATAACCTAACAAATCTCTTTCACCAACTGTATTACACTAGGAGGCGCCTTTGTCTTTTTGTGATTTTTTCAGAGAAAACTTGAATTTAGTGGATGGGCAGTCATTTCTTCAGTCTCCCTTGGGACAGGAAGCTATGTTGGTAAAGGAATAGATTCTAATAATGTTCTTTTTGTTTTAATCTGTTGCTTTGTGCAATTTATTTTGCTAATATACTTTTTATGTAAGGTGTATTTTTTTCAGAATACATATTTTATTAAATAATATTATATTTAAGGTGTGACGAATCAAACCTTCTCAACATCACAATAGAGGTGGTGGGCATGAAGGAGTTAATGGCACACAGCTCTGGTTCCCTTATCCTTGCAACTCTGCAAAAGGACCTTAAAAGAGACACCACATTAACACCAAATCCAGTCCACACTGCTCTAATAAACAATTTCCCTGCTGCCACCACCAAAACATTTAAATTAAATTAAAGGGGAGTTTCGGGGAACCCCTAAAACTCGCACTATTTAATACTTAGGTAACGTGCCTTTAACCTTGTCTCAACAGGAGTGTGAATTTGGATATTAGAGCCCAAAGACAGAATGAGATTTTCTATGCGTTTAATAACAAAAATTATCAATACAGGTTACACAGTGCTAAATTATAAAGACATTCAAAATAACATACAAATGCAAAGCTACAGTTCTTTAAAAACAAAATGGGACATGAAAAGAATTACACAATATCTTACTTATTATCAAATTCCTTTAGATATGTGGAGAGCTGCCATTCCAGATGTTAGTCGCTTCAGTCCCCAGGGCAGTTCTCTTTAAAAAGTCCTTCTCTTGCCTACTTGAATACAATTCTCTTTGTCTTGTCAAAGAGACAACACCCTGGTTATGATTTATGAGTTCAACCAATTACAAACAAGTCTTAGCCCCCACTATCAGTCATCAAGGGGAGGAGTGTTCTGCAATCCTACACACGGTTAAACAAACAGCATTAGGCTAAGGAGGGGGAAGGGGTCTCAGCCCACAGCTTCTCTGAATACAGATTCCACACAAAGAAAACAGAATTTATGCTTACCTGATAAATTACTTTCTCCAACGGTGTGTCCGGTCCACGGCGTCATCCTTACTTGTGGGATATTCTCTTCCCCAACAGGAAATGGCAAAGAGCCCAGCAAAGCTGGTCATATGATCCCTCCTAGGCTCCGCCTACCCCAGTCATTCGACCGACATAAATAAACAACAAACAAAGAAGAAGTTTGTCTGAAATCTTTAGTGGCCTCTAAATAGAATTTTAGAGCACGGACTACGTCCAAATTGTGTAACAAACGTTCCTTCTTTGAAACTGGATTCGGGCACAGAGAAGGTACAACTATCTCCTGGTTAATATTTTTGTTGGAAACAACTTTCGAAGAAAACCAGGCTTAGTACGCAAAACCACCTTATCTGGAACACCAGATAGGGCGGAGAACACTGCAGAGCAGATAACTCAGAAACTCTTCTAGCAGAAGAAATTGCAACCAAAAACAAAACTTTCCAAGATAATAACTTAATATCTACGGAATGTAAGGGTTCAAACGGAACCCCTTGAAGAACTGAAAGAACTAGATTAAGACTCCAGGGAGGAGTCAAAGGTCTGTAAACAGGCTTGATTCTAACCAGAGCCTGAACAAACGCTTGAACGTCTGGCACAGCTGCCAGCCTTTTGTGAAGTAAAACAGATAAAGCAGAGATCTGTCCCTTCAGAGAACTTGCAGATAATCCCTTCTCCAAACCCTCTTGTAGAAAGGATAAAATCCTAGGAATTTTTATCTTGTTCCATGGGAATCCTTTAGATTCACACCAACAGATATATTTTTTCCATATTTTATGGTCAATTTTTCTAGTCACAGGCTTTCTAGCCTGAATCAGAGTATCTATTACAGAATCTGAAAACCCACGCTTTGATAAAATCAAGCGTTCAATCTCCAAGCAGTCAGTTGGAGAGAAACCAGATTCGGATGTTCGAATGGACCTTGAACAAGAAGGTCCTGTCTCAAAGGTAGCTTCCATGGTGGAGCCGATGACATATTCACCAGGTCTGCATACCAAGTCCTGCGTGGCCACGCAGGAGCTATCAAGATCACCGAAGCCCTCTCCTGGTTGATCCTGGCTACCAGCCTGGGAATGAGAGGAAACGGTGGGAAAACATAAGCTAGGTTGAAGGTCCAAGGTGCTACTAGTGCATCTACTAGAGTCGCCTTGGGATCCCTGGATCTGGACCCGTAACAAGGAACCTTGAAGTTCTGGCGAGACGCCATCAGATCCATGTCTGGAATGCCCCATAATTGAGTTATTTGGGCAAAGATTTCCGGGTGGAGTTCCCACTCCCCCGGATGGAATGTCTGACGACTCAGAAAATCCGCTTCCCAATTTTCCACTCCTGGGATGTGGATTGCAGACAAGTGGCAGGAGTGATCCTCCGCCCATTGAATTATCTTGGTCACTTCCTCCATCGCCAGGGAACTCCTTGTTCCCCCCTGATGGTTGATATATGCAACTGTCGTCATGTTGTCCGATTGAAACCTTATGAATTTGGCCTTTGCTAGATGAGGCCAAGCTTTGAGAGCATTGAATATCGCTCTCAGTTCCAGAATGTTTATCGGGAGAAGAGATTCTTCCCGAGACCATAGACCCTGAGCTTTCAGGGGTTCCCAGACCGCGCCCCAGCCCACCAGACTGGCGTCGGTCGTGACAATGACCCACTCTGGTCTGCGGAAGCTCATTCCCTGTGACAGGTTGTCCAGGATTAGCCACCAACGGAGTGAATCTCTGGTCCTTTGATCTACTTGAATCGTCGGAGACAAGTCTGTATAATCCCCATTCCACTGTCTGAGCATGCACAGTTGTAATGGTCTTAGATGAATTCGTGCAAAAGGAACTATGTCCATTGCTGCAACCATCAATCCTATTACTTCCATGCACTGCGCTATGGAAGGACGAAGAACAGAATGAAGAACTTGACAAGAGCTTAGAAGTTTTGATTTTCTGACCTCTGTCAGAAAAATCCTCATTTCCAAGGAGTCTATTATTGTTCCCAAGAAGGGAACTCTTGTTGACGGGGAAAGAGAACTTTTTTCTATGTTCACTTTCCATCCGTGAGATCTGAGAAAGGCTAGGACGATGTCCGTATAAGCCTTTGCTTTTGACAGAGACGACGCTTGAATCAGGATGTCGTCCAAGTACGGTACTACTGCAATGCCCCTTGGTCTTAGAACCGCTAGAAGGGACCCTAGTACCTTTGTGAAAATTCTCGGAGCAGTGGCTAATCCGAATGGAAGTGCCACAAACTGGTAATGCTTGTCCAGAAAAGCGAACCTTAGGAACTGATGATGTTCCTTGTGGATAGGAATATGGAGGTACGCATCCTTTAAATCCACCGTGGTCATAAATTGACCTTCCTGGATGGTAGGAAGGATCGTTCGAATGGTTTCCATTTTGAACGATGGAACCCTGAGAAATTTGTTTAGGATCTTGAGATCTAGAATTGGTCTGAATGTTCCCTCTTTTTTTGGGAACTATGAACAGGTTGGAGTAAAACCCCATCCCTTGTTCTCTTATTGGAACTGGATGAATTACTCCCATCTTTAACAGGTCTTCTACACAATGTAAGAATGCCTGTCTTTTTATTTGGTTTGAAGATAATTGAGACCTGTGGAACCTTCCCCTTGGGGGTAGTTCCTTGAATTCCAGGAGATAACCTTGAGAAACTATTTCTAGTGCCCAAGGATCCTGAACATCTCTTGCCCAGGCCTGAGCAAAGAGAGAAAGTCTGCCCCCCACCAGATCCGGTCCCGGATCGGGGGCCATCCCTTCATGCTGTTTTGGTAGCAGTGGCAGGCTTCTTGGCCTGCTTACCCTTGTTCCAGCCTTGCATCGGTCTCCAGGCTGGTTTGGGTTGAGAAGTATTACCCTCTTGCTTAGAGGATGTAGAAGTAGAGGCTGGTCCGTTTCTGCGAAAGGGACGAAAATTAGGCTTATTTCTAGCCTTAAAAGACCTATCCTGAGGAAGGGCGTGGCCCTTTCCTCCGGTGATGTCTGAAATAATCTCTTTCAAATCAGGACCAAACAGTGTTTTGCCCTTGAAAGGGATGTTAAGCAATTTTGTCTTGGAAGACACATCCGCTGACCAAGACTTTAGCCAGAGCGCTCTGCGCGCCACGATAGCAAACCCTGAATTTTTCGCCGCTAATCTCGCTAATTGCAAAGCGGCATCTAGAATAAAAGAGTTAGCCAATTTAAGTGCATGAACTCTGTCCATAACCTCCTCATACGAAGATTCTTTATTGAGCGACTTTTCTAGTTCTTCGAACCAGAAACACGCTGCCGTAGTGACAGGAACAATGCATGAAATTGGTTGAAGAAGGTAACCTTGCTGAACAAACATTCTTTTAAGCAAACCCTCTAATTTTTTATCCATAGGATCTTTAAAAGCGCAACTATCTTCTATGGGAATAGTAGTGCGTTTGTTTAGAGTAGAGACTGCCCCCTCGACCTTAGGGACTGGCTACCATAAGTCCTTTCTGGGGTCGACTATAGGAAATAATTTCTTAAATATAGGGGGAGGCACAAAAGGTATGCCGGGCCTTTCCCATTCCTTGTTTACTATGTCCGCCACCCGCTTGGGTATAGGAAAAACATCGGGGGGCACCGGAACCTCTAGGAACTTATCCATCTTACATAATTTCTCTGGAATGACCAAATTGTCACAATCATCCAGAGTAGATAATACCTCCTTAAGCAGTGCGCGGAGATGTTCTAATTTAAATGTTACAACATCAGGTTCAGCTTGTTGAGAAATTTTCCCTGAATCTGAAATTTCTCCCTCAGACAAAACCTCCCTCCTGGCCCCTTCAGATTGGTGTGAGGGTATGTCAGAAGCGTTATCATCAGCGTCCTCTTGCTCTTCAGTGTTTAAAACAGAGCAATCGCGCTTTCTTTGATAAGTAGGCATTTTAGATAAAATATTTGCAATAGAATTATTCATAACAGCTGTTAATTGTTGCATAGTAATAAGTATTGGCGCACTAGATGTACTAGGGGCCTCTTGTGTGGGCAAAACTGGAGTAGACACAGAAGGGGGTGATGCAGTACCATGCTTACTCCCCTCATCTGAAGAATCATCTTGGGCACTATTATTATCTGTGGCATCATTGTCCCTACTTTGTTTGGACACCATGTCACAATTATCACATATATTTAAATGGGGAGACACATTGGCTTTCATACATATAGAACATCGTTTATCTGATGGTTCAGACATGGTAAACAGGCTTAAACTTGTCAACAAAGCACAAAAAACGTTTTAAAATAAAACCGTTACTGTCACTTTAAATTTTAAACAGAACACACTTTATTACTGAATATGCGAAAAAGTATGAAGCAATTGTTCAAAATTCACCAAAATTTCACCACAGTGTCTTAAAGCCTTAAAAGTATTGCACACCAAATTTGAAAGCTTTAACCCTTAAAATAACGGAACCGGAGCCGTTTTTACATTTAACCCCTATACAGTCCCAGGAATCTGCTTTGCTGAGACCCAACCAAGCCCAGAGGGGAATACGATACCAAATGACGCCTTCTATAAGCTTTTTCAGTGGATCTTAGCTCCTCACACATGCATCTGCATGCCTTGCCTTCCAAAAACAACTGCGCATTAGTGGCGCGAAAATGAGGCTCTGCCTATGACTAGAGAAGGCCCCCATCTGAAAAACAGAATTTATGCTTACCTGATAAATTACTTTCTCCAACGGTGTGTCCGGTCCACGGCGTCATCCTTACTTGTGGGATATTCTCTTCCCCAACAGGAAATGGCAAAGAGTCCCAGCAAAGCTGGTCACATGATCCCTCCTAGGCTCCGCCCACCCCAGTCATTCGACCGACGGACAGGAGGAAATATATATAGGAGAAACCATATGATACCGTGGTGACTGTAGTTAGAGAAAATAATTCATCAGACCTGATTAAAAAACCAGGGCGGGCCGTGGACCGGACACACCGTTGGAGAAAGTAATTTATCAGGTAAGCATAAATTCTGTTTTCTCCAACATTGGTGTGTCCGGTCCACGGCGTCATCCTTACTTGTGGGAACCAATACCAAAGCTTTAGGACACGGATGAAGGGAGGGAGCAAATCAGGTCACCTAAATGGAAGGCACCACGGCTTGCAAAACCTTTCTCCCAAAAATAGCCTCCGAAGAAGCAAAAGTATCAAATTTGTAAAATTTGGCAAAAGTGTGCAGTGAAGACCAAGTCGCTGCCTTACATATCTGGTCAACAGAAGCCTCGTTCTTGAAGGCCCATGTGGAAGCCACAGCCCTAGTGGAGTGAGCTGTGATTCTTTCAGGAGGCTGCCGTCCGGCAGTCTCATAAGCCAATCGGATAATGCTTTTAAGCCAAAAGGAAAGAGAGGTAGAAGTCGCTTTTTGACCTCTCCTTTTACCAGAATAAACAACAAACAAGGAAGATGTTTGTCTGAAATCTTTAGTAGCCTCTAAATAGAATTTTAGAGCACGGACTACGTCCAAATTGTGTAACAAACGTTCCTTCTTTGAAACTGGATTCGGACACAAAGAAGGTACAACTATCTCCTGGTTAATATTTTTGTTGGAAACAACTTTCGGAAGAAAACCAGGCTTAGTACGCAAAACCACCTTATCTGCATGGAACACCAGATAGGGCGGAGAACACTGCAGAGCAGATAACTCGGAAACTCTTCTAGCAGAAGAAATTGCAACCAAAAACAAAACTTTCCAAGATAATAACTTAATATCTACGGAATGTAAGGGTTCAAACGGAACCCCTTGAAGAACTGAAAGAACTAGATTTAGACTCCAGGGAGGAGTCAAAGGTCTGTAAACAGGCTTGATCCTAACCAGAGCCTGAACAAATGCTTGAACATCTGGCACAGCTGCCAGTCTTTTGTGAAGTAAAACAGATAAAGCAGAGATCTGTCCCTTCAGAGAACTTGCAGATAATCCTTTCTCCAAACCTTCTTGTAGAAAGGATAGAATCTTAGGAATTTTTATCTTGTTCCATGGGAATCCTTTAGATTCACACCAACAGATATATTTTTTCCATATTTTATGGTAAATTTTTCTAGTTACAGGCTTTCTAGCCTGAATCAGAGTATCTATTACAGAATCTGAAAACCCACGCTTTGATAAAATCAAGCGTTCAATCTCCAAGCCGTCAGTTGGAGGGAAACCAGATTCTGATGTTCGAATGGACCCTGAACAAGAAGGTCCTGTATCAAAGGTAGCTTCCATGGTGGAGCCGATGACATATTGACCAGGTCTGCATACCAAGTCCTGCGTGGCCACGCAGGAGCTATCAAGATCACCGAGGCCCTCTCCTGATTGATCCTGGCTACCAGCCTGGGGATGAGAGGAAACGGTGGGAATACATAAGCTAGGTTGAAGGTCCAAGGTGCTACTAGTGCATCTACTAGGGTCGCCTTGGGATCCCTGGATCTGGACCCGTAGCAAGGAACCTTGAAGTTCTGATGAGACGCCATCAGATCGATGTCTGGAATGCCCCATAATTGAGTTATTTGGGCAAAGATTTCCGGATGGAGTTCCCACTCCCCCGGATGGAATGTCTGACGACTCAGAAAATCCGCTTCCCAATTTTCCACTCCTGGGATGTGGATCGCAGACAAGTGGCAGGAGTGATCCTCCGCCCATTGAATTATCTTGGTCACTTCTTTCATCGCCAGGGAAGTCCTTGTTCCCCCCTGATGATTGATATATGCAACGGTCGTCATGTTGTCTGACTGAAACCTTATGAATTTGGCCTTTGCTAGTTGAGGCCAAGCTCTGAGAGCATTGAATATCGCTCTCAGTTCCAGAATGTTTATCGGGAGAAGAGACTCTTCCCGAGACCATAGACCCTGAGCTTTCAGGGATTCCCAGACCGCGCCCCAGCCCACTAGGCTGGCGTCGGTCGTGACAATGACCCACTCTGGTCTGCGGAAGCTCATTCCCTGTGACAGATTGTCCAGGGTCAGCCACCAACGGAGTGAATCTTTGGTCTTTTGATCTACTTGAATCGTCGGAGACAAGTCTGTATAATCCCCATTCCACTGTCTGAGCATGCACAGTTGTAATGGTCTTAGATGAATTTGTGCAAAAGGAACTATGTCCATTGTTGCAACCATCAATCCTATTACTTCCATGCACTGCGCTATGGAAGGACGAGGAACAGAATGAAGTACTTGACAAGAGCTTAGAAGTTTTGATTTTCTGACCTCTGTCAGAAAAATCCTCATTTCTAAGGAATCTATTATTGTTCCCAAGAAGGGAACTCTTGTTGACGGGGACAGAGAACTTTTTTCTTTGTTCACCTTCCATCCGTGAGATCTGAGAAAGGCTAGGACGATGTCCGTATGAGCCTTTGATTTTGACAGGGACGACGCTTGAATCAGGATGTCGTCCAAGTAAGGTACTACTGCAATGCCCCTTGGTCTTAGAACCGCTAGAAGGGACCCTAGTACCTTTGTGAAAATCCTTGGAGCAGTGGCTAATCCAAATGGAAGTGCCACAAACTGGTAATGCTTGTCCAGAAAAGCGAACCTTAGGAACTGATGATGTTCCTTGTGGATAGGAATATGTAGGTACGCATCCTTTAAATCCACGGTAGTCATAAATTGGTTTTCCTGGATAGTAGGTAGGATCGTTCGAATAGTTTCCATTTTGAACGATGGTACCCTGAGAAATTTGTTTAGGATCTTTAGATCCAAAATTGGTCGGAATGTTCCCTCTTTTTTGGGAACTATGAACAGATTGGAATAAAATCCCATTCCTTGTTCTCTTATTGGAACTGGATGTATCACTCCCATCTTTAACAGGTCTTCTACACAATGTAAGAATGCCTGTCTCTTTATTTGGTTTGAAGATAATTGAGACCTGTGGAACCTTCCCCTTGGGGGTAGTTCCTTGAATTCCAGGAGATAACCTTGAGAAACTATTTCTAGCGCCCAAGGATCCTGAACATCTCTTGCCCAAGCCTGAGCAAAGAGAGAAAGTCTGCCCCCCACTAGATCCGGTCCCAGATCGGGGGCTATCCCTTCATGCTGTTTTGGTAGCAGTGGTAGGCTTCTTGGCCTGCTTACCCTTGTTCCAGCCTTGCATTGGTTTCCAGGCTGGTTTGGGTTGTGAAGTATTACCCTCTTGCTTAGAGGATACAGAATTAGAGACTGGTCCGTTTCTGCGAAAGGGACGAAAATTAGGCTTATTATTAGCCTTAAAAGACCTATCCTGTGGGAGGGCGTGGCCCTTTCCCCAGTGATGTCTGAAATAATCTCCTTCAAATCAGGTCCAAATAATGTTTTACCTTTGAAAGGAATGTTAAGCAATTTTGTCTTGGAAGACACATCCGCTGACCAAGACTTTAGCCAAAGCACTCTGCGCGCCACAACAGCAAACCCTGAATTTTTCGCCGCTAATCTAGCTAATTGCAAAGCGGCATCTAAAACAAAAGAGTTAGCCAATTTAAGTGCTTGAACTCTGTCCATAACCTCCTCATACGAAGATTCTTTACTGAGCGATTTTTCTAGTTCCTCGAACCAGAAACACGCTGCCGTAGTGACAGGAACAATGCATGAAATTGGTTGTAGAAGGTAACCTTGCTGTACAAAAATCTTTTTAAGCAAACCCTCTAATTTCTTATCCATAGGATCTTTGAAAGCACAACTATCTTCGATAGGAATAGTAGTGTGTTTGTTTAGAGTAGAAACCGCCCCCTCGACCTTGGGGACTGTCTGCCATAAGTCCTTTCTGGGGTCGACTATAGGAAATAATTTCTTAAATATAGGGGGGGGAACAAAAGGTATGCCGGGCCTTTCCCACTCTTTATTTACTATGTCCGCCACCCGCTTGGGTATAGGAAAAGCGTCGGGGGGCACCGGAACCTCTAGGAACTTGTCCATCTTACATAATTTCTCTGGAATGACCAAATTGTCACAATCATCCAGAGTAGATAACACCTCCTTAAGCAGTGCGCGGAGATGTTCTAATTCAAATTTAAATGTCACAACATCAGGTTCAGCTTGATGAGAAATTTTTCCTGAATCTGAAATTTCTCCATCAGACAAAACCTCCCTCATGGCCCCTTGAGATTGGTGTGAGGGTATGTCAGAACAGTTATCATCAGCGTCCTCTTGCTCTTCAGTGTTTAAAACAGAGCAATCACGCTTTCTCTGATAAGTAGGCATTTTGGATAAAAGATTTGCTATGGAGTTATCCATTACAGCCGTTAATTGTTGCATGGTAATAAGTATCGGCGCACTAGATGTACTAGGGGCCTCCTGTGTGGGCATAACTGGTGTAGACACAGTAGGGGATGATGTAGTATGTTTACTCCCCTCATTTGAGGAATCATCTTGGGCAATATCATTATCTGTTGCATTACTGTCCTTACTTTGTTTGGACACTATGGCACAATTATCACATAAATTTAAATGGGGAGACACATTGGCTTTCATACATATAGAACATAGCTTATCTGATGGTACAGACATGTTAAACAGGCTTAAACTTGTCAACAAAGCACAAAAAACGTTTTAAAATAAAACCGTTACTGTCACTTTAAATTTCAAACTGAAAACACTTTATTACTGAATATGTGAAAAAGTATGAAGGAATTGTTCAAAATTCACCAAAATTTCACCACAGTGTCTTAAAGCATTAAAAGTATTGCACACCAAATTTCAGAGCTTTAACCCTTAAATTAACGGAACCGGAGCCGTTTTTACATTTAACCCCTATACAGTCCCAGAATGAGGCTCTGTCTATAACTAGAAAGGCCCCCATCTGAAAAAGGTGTCCAACACAGTGCCTGCCGTTTTTCTAAACGTTCCCCAAGATTATAATACCAATAATTAGTTAGAATCTGCATAATATGCCTAGTAAAGCAATTGTTTTAGCCCAGAAAAATGTCTACCAGTTTTTAAGCCCTTTTTGAAGCCCTTTATTCTTTTATGTTTAACTAAGAAAATGGCTTACTGGTCCCCATGAGGGGAAATGACAGCCTTCCAGCATTACATGGTCTTGTTAGAAATATGGCTAGTCATACCTTAAGCAGAAAAGACTGCTAACTGTTTCCCCCAACTGAAGTTACTTCATCTCAACAGTCCTGTGTGGAAACAGCAATTGATTTCAGTTACTGTCTGCTAAAATCATCTTCCTCTTACAAACAGAAATCTTCATCCTTTTCTGTTTCAGAGTAAATAGTACATACCAGCACTATTTTAAAATAACAAACACTTGATAGAAGAATAAAACTACATTTAAACACCAAAAAACTCTTAACCATCTCCGTGGAGATGTTGCCTGTGCAACGGCAAAGAGAATGACTGGGGTGGGCAGAGCCTAGGAGGGATCATGTGACCAGCTTTGCTGGGACTCTTTGCCATTTCCTGTTGGGGAAGAGAATATCCCACAAGTAAGGATGACGCCGTGGACCGGACACACCAATGTTGGAGAAAAGGTGTCCATACAGTGCCTGCCGTTTTTTAACAACAATCCCCAAGATTATAATAACTATAATGCGCTATAATCTGTCAAATATGCTTAGCAAGTGATCGTTTTAGCTCAGAAAAATGTCTACCAGTTTTTTAAGCCCTTATAAAGCCTTTATTCTTATACTTAATCTAAGAAAATGGCTTACCGGTTCCCATAGGGAAAATGACAGCCTTCCAGCATTACCAAGTCGTGATAGAAATGTGGCCATCATACCTCAGGCAGAAAAGTCTGCCAACTGCTTCCCCCAACTGAAGTTACTTCATCTCAACAGTCCTGTGTGGAAACGTTTGCTAAAATCATCTTCCTCTCACAAACAGAAATCTTCTTCTCTTTTCTGTTTCAGAGTAAATAGTACATACCAGCACTATTTTAAAATAACAAACACTTGATTGAAGAATAAAAACTACATTTAAACACCAAAAAACTCTTAGCCATCTCCGTGGAGATGTTGCCTGTGCAACGGCAAAGAGAATGACTGGGGTAGGCGGAGCCTAGGAGGGATCATATGACCAGCTTTGCTGGGCTCTTTGCCATTTCCTGTTGGGGAAGAGAATATCCCACAAGTAAGGATGACGCCGTGGACCGGACACACCTATGTTGGAGAAATAACAGTTCACCTTAACCCCTTCCAGGGTGAGACAATACCACCTCTCTGCTGAGCAGCCAATCCAGGCATCAACTACTCCACATGATTGTATCATGACATAAGGCCTTTGTGGAAATTGATTGTCCCAGCAATCTTACTACAACCACTTCCTGCTCCTTCGCTGCCCACTACTCATTTTTCTTCAGGACCCCATCTACAAGTTCCAGATATGTATGACGGCACAACAAATGAGTGCCAGGGATTTTTAAAACAATGTCAACTACATTTTAAAAATCCTCATGTGTCTTTCGGCAATCCTTCAGCACAAGTTAACTTCATAATCTCCTTACTACGAGGCAAGCACTTAGCATGGGTTTCTCCAATGATCGAGAAGGAAGATCAAAGCTTGCAAGATCCCAATGTGTATATCCATGTTACAAACCCAGAAGAGCAGCCGTGGCAGAGGCATCTCTTCTAGATCTACTTCAAGGGTCTAAATCAGTAGTACAATATGCTATAGATTTCCGCACAATTGCCACAGAAACCAATTGTAACAATTGGGATTTGAAAGCAGCCTTCTGTAAAAGGGTTAAGTGATAAAATTAAGGGCAATCCTTAAAAAGTTTCGCCTATCTAATCCTCATCTCTGGTCTGTCCTGGTTACTACAACATGAGCCTACATTTTCGTGGAAACATGGAGAGCTAATTTCCTGGGAATCACAACGTTATGATAGCTTTACTTCTCTACCTGTAATCACCAAAGCAGTTGTCTCAACCAATTCTGATGTACCTTCTGAGTATACAGATGTTTTATCCAAAAGAAATTATTAGTTCTTTTCCCACACCGACCTTTTGAATGCAGTATAGAACTTCTACCTAGAATTCCTATATCTAAGGGAAGGACCTTTCCCTTGTCCCTACCTGAGTAAAAGGCCTTAGAAGTATATATCAGGGATCATTTCGATAGAGGCTTTATTCGTCCATCATCTCCAGTCGGTGCAGGATTTTTTGTTCGTAGAAAAGAAAGATGGAGGACTTCATCCCAGCATAGACTACCGTAAATTCAATCAAATCACTATAAAAGATCGATTTACTACACCCCTGATACTGGAGTTGTTTGATGCTCTTCAACGTGCAGTCATTTTTACAAAACTGGATTTAAAGGGATGTTAAACAGTCTGTTTCATTGTTGTAATAAAAAAATAAAAAAACATATTTAACTAATACTTAATAGATATAATTGCAATATGTATAATTCATCTATTTAAATGGATTTTACCTTTTTTTTTTTTCCTTTTACCTACATTTGTGCTTGACAATTACTTTCTGTTACAGCCTTACAAGGAGGGGGGCCTCTGCAGGAAGGCTTTATATATCCCGATGTCTTAAAATTTCTAGGCTGGTTACTATTAAGTAAAAAGACTAGATAACATGGAGTCAGACTTGTTCATGCTTAGATCAGTCAGAATATAACTTAGTTTCAAAGATGTTGAAAGAAAAAAGTAAATTGTTTGCTGTTTTTTTTTTTACACAATTAGTGTTTCTTTCTTTGGTTTACTTTGATTTTAACATATTTGGTTTTACTGAAGGAGCATAGTTTAATATCACTTTTTAGAGAAGCCCAACACCTATTAAAGGGACAGTCTACACCAGAATTTTTATTGTTTTAAAAACATAATTTATGCTTACCTGATAAATTCCTTTCTTCTGTTGTGTGATCAGTCCACGGGTCATCATTACTTCTGGGATATAACTCCTCCCCAACAGGAAATGCAAGAGGATTCACCCAGCAGAGCTGCATATAGCTCCTCCCCTCTACGTCAGTCCCAGTCATTCGACCAAGAATCAACGAGAAAGGAGTAACCAAGGGTGAAGTGGTGACTGGAGTATAATTTAAAAGATATTTACCTGCCTTAAAACAGGGCGGGCCGTGGACTGATCACACAACAGAAGAAAGGAATTTATCAGGTAAGCATAAATTATGTTTTCTTCTGTTATGTGTGATCAGTCCACGGGTCATCATTACTTCTGGGATACCAATACCAAAGCAAAAGTACACGGATGACGGGAGGGATAGGCAGGCTCATTATACAGAAGGAACCACTGCCTGAAGAACCTTTCTCCCAAAAATAGCCTCCGAAGAAGCAAAAGTGTCAAATTTGTAAAATTTGGAAAAAGTATGAAGCGAAGACCAAGTTGCAGCCTTGCAAATCTGTTCAACAGAGGCCTCATTCTTAAAGGCCCAAGTGGAAGCCACAGCTCTAGTGGAGTGAGCTGTAATTCTTTCAGGAGGCTGCTGTCCAGCAGTCTCATAGGCTAAACGTATTATGCTACGAAGCCAAAAAGAGAGAGAGGTAGCAGAAGCTTTTTGACCTCTCCTCTGTCCAGAGTAAACGACAAACAAGGAAGAAGTTTGGCGAAAATCTTTAGTTGCCTGCAAGTAGAACTTGAGGGCACGAACTACATCCAGATTGTGTAAAAGACGTTCCTTCTTTGAAGAAGGATTTGGACACAAGGATGGGACAACAATCTCTTGATTGATGTTCCTGTTAGTGACTACCTTAGGTAAGAACCCAGGTTTAGTACGCAGAACTACCTTGTCTGAGTGAAAAATCAGATAAGGGGAATCACAATGTAAGGCTGATAACTCAGAGACTCTTCGAGCCGAGGAAATAGCCATTAAAAACAGAACTTTCCAAGATAACATTTTTATATCAATGGAATGAAGGGGTTCAAACGGAACACCCTGTAAAACGTTAAGAACTAAGTTTAAACTCCATGGTGGAGCAACAGCTTTAAACACAGGCTTGATCCTAGCTAAAGCCTGACAAAAGGACTGGACGTCTGGATTTTCTGACAGACGTCTGTGTAACAAGATGGACAGAGCTGAAATCTGTCCCTTTAATGAACTAGCTGATAAACCCTTTTCTAAACCTTCTTGTAGAAAAGACAATATCCTAGCGATCCTAACCTTACTCCAGGAGTAACCTTTGGATTCGCACCAGTATAGGTATTTCCGCCATATTTTATGGTAAATCCTTCTGGTAACAGGCTTCCTAGCCTGAATCAGGGTATCAATAACCGACTCAGAAAAACCACGTTTTGATAAAATCAAGCGTTCAATTTCCAAGCAGTCAGCTTCAGAGAAGTTAGATTTTGATGTTTGAATGGACCCTGTATCAGAAGGTCCTGTCTTAGAGGTAGAGACCAAGGCGGACAGGATGACATGTCCACTAGATCTGCATACCAAGTCCTGCGTGGCCAAGCAGGTGCTATTAGAATTACTGATGCTCTCTCCTGTTTGATTTTGGCAATCAATCGAGGAAGCAGCGGGAAGGGTGGAAACACATAAGCCATCCTGAATTTCCAAGGTGCTGTCAAAGCATCTATCAGAACTGCTCCCGGATCCCTGGATCTGGACCCGTAGCGAGGAAGTTTGGCGTTCTGGCGAGACGCCATGAGATCTATCTCTGGTTTGCCCCAACGTCGAAGTATTTGGGCAAAGACCTCCGGATGAAGTTCCCACTCCCCCGGATGAAAAGTCTGGCGACTCAAGAAATCCGCCTCCCAGTTCTCCACTCCCGGGATGTGGATTGCTGACAGGTGGCAAGAGTGAGACTCTGCCCAGCGAATTATCTTTGATACTTCCATCATTGCTAGGGAGCTTCTTGTCCCTCCCTGATGGTTGATGTAAGCTACAGTCGTGATGTTGTCCGACTGAAACCTGATGAACCCCCGAGTTGTTAACTGGGGCCAAGCCAGAAGGGCATTGAGAACTGCTCTCAATTCCAGAATGTTTATTGGTAGGAGACTCTCCTCCTGATTCCATAGTCCCTGAGCCTTCAGAGAATTCCAGACAGCGCCCCAACCTAGTAGGCTGGCGTCTGTTGTTACAATTGTCCAGTCTGGCCTGCTGAATGGCATCCCCCTGGACAGGTGTGGCCGATAAAGCCACCATAGAAGAGAATTTCTGGTCTCTTGATTCAGATTCAGAGTAGGGGACAAATCTGAGTAATCCCCATTCCACTGACTTAGCATGCATAATTGCAGCGGTCTGAGGTGTAGGCGTGCAAAAGGTACTATGTCCATTGCCGCTACCATTAAGCCGATCACCTCCATGCATTGAGCTACTGACGGGTGTTGAATGGAATGAAGGACGCGGCATGCATTTTGAAGTCTTGTTAACCTGTCTTCTGTCAGGTAAATCTTCATTTTTACAGAATCTATAAGAGTCCCCAAGAATGGAACTCTTGTGAGAGGAAAGAGAGAACTCTTCTTTTCGTTCACTTTCCATCCATGCGACCTTAGAAATGCCAGAACTAACTCTGTATGAGACTTGGCAGTTTGAAAACTTGAAGCTTGTATTAGAATGTCGTCTAGGTACGGAGCTACCGAAATCCCTCGCGGTCTTAGTACCGCTAGAAGGGCACCCAGAACCTTTGTGAAGATTCTTGGAGCCGTAGCCAATCCGAATGGAAGAGCTACAAACTGGTAGTGCCTGTCTAAGAAGGCAAACCTTAGATACCGGTGATGATCTTTGTGGATCGGTATGTGAAGGTAAGCATCCTTTAAATCCACTGTGGTCATGTACTGACCCTCTTGGATCATGGGTAAGATTGTCCGAATAGTTTCCATTTTGAACGATGGAACTCTTAGGAATTTGTTTAGAGTCTTTAAATCTAAGATTGGCCTGAAAGTTCCCTCTTTTTTGGGAACCACAAACAGGTTTGAGTAGAACCCTTGTCCTTGTTCCGACCACGGAACCGGATGGATCACTCCCATTGTTAACAGATCTTGTACGCAGCGTAGAAACGCTTCTTTCTTTATCTGGTTTGTTGACAACCTTGACAGATGAAATCTCCCTCTTGGGGGAGATAATTTGAAGTCTAGAAGGTATCCCTGAGATATGATCTCTAGTGCCCAGGGATCCTGAACATCTCTTGCCCAGGCCTGGGCGAAGAGAGAGAGTCTGCCCCCTACTAGATCCGGTCCCGGATCGGGGGCTCTCGGTTCATGCTGTCTTTGGGGCAGCAGCAGGTTTCCTGGCCTGCTTGCTTTTGTTCCAGGACTGGTTAGGCTTCCAGCCTTGCCTGTAACGAGCAACAGCTCCTTCCTGTTTTGGTGCAGTGGAGGTTGATGCTGCTCCTGTCTTGAAATTCCGAAAGGGACGAAAATTAGACTGTCTAGCCTTAGCTTTGGCCTTGTCTTGAGGTAGGGCGTGGCCCTTACCTCCCGTAATGTCAGCGATAATTTCTTTCAAACCGGGCCCGAATAAGGACTGCCCCTTGAAAGGTATATTAAGTAATTTGGACTTAGAAGTAACATCAGCTGACCAGGATTTTAGCCACAGTGCCCTGCGTGCCTGTATGGCGAATCCTGAGTTCTTAGCCGTAAGTTTGGTTAAATGTACTACGGCCTCCGAAATGAAAGAATTAGCTAGTTTAAGGACTCTAAGCCTGTCCGTAATGTCGTCTAGCGTAGAGGAACTAAGGTTCTCTTCAAGCGACTCAATCCAAAATGCTGCCGCAGCCGTAATCGGCGCGATACATGCAAGGGGTTGAAATATAAAACCTTGTTGAACAAACATTTTCTTAAGGTAACCCTCTAATTTTTTATCCATTGGATCTGAGAAAGCACAGCTATCCTCCACCGGGATAGTGGTACGCTTAGCTAAAGTAGAAACTGCTCCCTCCACCTTGGGGACCGTTTGCCATAAGTCCCGATTGGTGGCGTCTATTGGAAACATCTTTCTAAATATTGGAGGGGGTGAGAACGGCACACCGGGTCTATCCCACTCCTTAGTAACAATTTCAGTTAGTCTCTTAGGTATAGGAAAAACGTCAGTACTCGCCGGTACCGCAAAGTATTTATCCAACCTACACAGTTTCTCTGGTATTGCAACGGTGTTACAATCGTTGAGAGCTGCTAAGACCTCCCCTAGTAGTACACGGAGGTTCTCCAATTTAAATTTAAAATTTGAAATATCTGAGTCCAATCTGTTTGGATCAGAACCGTCACCCACAGAATGAAGCTCTCCGTCCTCATGCTCTGCGAGCTGTGACGCAGTATCAGACATGGCCCTAGCATTGTCAGCGCACTCTGTTCTCACCCCAGAGTGATCACGCTTGCCTCTTAGTTCTGGTAATTTAGACAAAACTTCAGTCATAACAGTAGCCATATCTTGTAATGTTATCTGTAATGGCCGCCCAGATGTACTAGGCGCCAAAATATCACGCACCTCCCGGGCGGGAGATGCAGGTACTGTCGCGTGAGGCGAGTTAGTCGGCATAACTCTCCCCTCGCTGTTTGGTGAAATTTGTTCACATTGTACAGATTGACTTTTATTTAAAGTAGCATCAATACAGTTAGTACATAAATTTCTATTGGGCTCCACCTTGGCATTGGAACAAATGACACAGATATCTTCCTCTGAGTCAGACATGTTTAACACACTAGCAAAAAAAAACTTACAACTTGGTTATAATCTTTTTTAGCAAAAAAACGCACTGTGCCTCAAAGAGGTACTAACGATTAAATGACAGTTGAAATAATGAACTGAAAAACAGTTATAGCATCAAACTTTAAAACAACACAACTTTTAGCAAAGGTTTGTTCCCATTAGTAAAAAACAACACTAATTAAATTTGTACATAAGAAAACAAAACAACGTTTTTTATTCACAGTCACTATAAGAATTCTCACAGCTCTGCTGAGAGAATTTACCTCCCTTCAAAGAAGTTTGAAGACCCCTGAGATCTGTCAGAGATGAACCGGATCATGTAGGAAATATAAAAGTAGCTGACTGGAATTTTTTGATGCGTAGCAAAGAGCGCCAAAAACGGCCCCTCCCTCTCCCACACAGCAGTGAAGAGAAACGAAACTGTCACAATTAAAGCAAAAAACTGCCAAGTGGAAAATAATGCCCAAATATTTATTCACACAGTACCTCAGCAATGTAAACGATTCTACATTCCAGCAAAAACGTTTAACATGAGAATAGTTATTAAAAGGATTAGTGACCTTTAACACAGTAGCTCCGGTGAAATACCATCCCCAGAATACTGAAGTGTATACATACATGTCATTTTAACGGTATGGCAGGCTTTTCTCATCAATTCCATTCAGAAAATAAAAACTGCCACATACCTCAATGCAGATTCATCTGCCCGCTGTCCCCTGATCTGAAGCCTTTACCTCCCTCAGATGGTCGAGAACAGCAATATGATCTTAACGACTCCGGTTAAAATCATAGTAAAAAATCTCTGTCAGATTCTTCCTCAAACTCTGCCAGAGAAGTAATAACACGCTCCGGTGCTATTTTAAAATAACAAACTTTTGATTGAAGTCATAAAAACTAAGTATAATCACCATAGTCCTCTCACACATCCTATCTAGTCGTTGGGTGCAAGAGAATGACTGGGACTGACGTAGAGGGGAGGAGCTATATGCAGCTCTGCTGGGTGAATCCTCTTGCATTTCCTGTTGGGGAGGAGTTATATCCCAGAAGTAATGATGACCCGTGGACTGATCACACATAACAGAAGAAATATAGATGATCCCTTTATTACCCATTCCCCAGTTTTGCATAACCAACACAGTTATATTAATATAGTTTTAACCTCTGTGATTATCTTGTATCTAAACCTCTGCAAACTGCCCCTTTATTTCAGTTCTTTTGACAGACTTGCAGTTTAGCCAATCAGTGCCTGCTCCCAGATAACTTCACGTGCACGAGCATTGTTAACTATATGAAATACATGAACTAACACCCTCTAGTGGTGATAGACTGTTAAAACGCATTCTGAAAAGAGGTGGCCTTCAAGGTCTAAGAAATGAGCATATGAACCTCCTACGTTAAGCTTTCAACTAAGAATACCAAGAAAACAAAGCAAAATTGGTGATAAAAGTAAATTGGAAAATTGTTTAAAATTACATGCTTTATCTGAATCATGAAAGTTTATTTTGGCCTAGACTGTCCCTTTAAGAATCAAGGAAGGGAACGAATGGAAGACTGCGTTTAAAACCAGATATGGCCATTAGAGTTTTTAGTAAATGCCATTCAGCCTCTGTAATGCACTTGCAGCCCTCCAACGTTTCGTTAATTACATCTTCAAAGAAAATCTAAATAAATTTGTCAGTTTATTAAGACAACATATTCCTTCCTTACATTCCTGGCACACACAAAAAAAACAATAGAAAGCCGATTAATTATCCACACAGTTCACTACAAAGTAATATTTTCTATTATAGCATATATTGTATTTTCTACCCAAAGCAAAAATTGTATAATTTTTACATTTAATGTATTTAATGACAATGTGTGCAATGAAATTGCACAAATTGTCCAATGTATGCATGGACTCAAAAAGGAGGAGCCTGCAACACCCTTAACACCAGGTTAACATTCTGTGGAGGAGAAATAGGCCTGAGCAAAACAATGATCAGGAAGATTAGCAATCTTACTGTGGAACAAAATTAAAAAAAACACCAAAAAAAACTTAACCCCTTAATGACCGGACCATTTTTCAATTTTCTTACCCTTAATGACAATGGCTATTTTTACATTTCTGCAGTGTTTGTGTTTAGCTGTAATTTTCCTCTTACTCATTTACTGTACCCACACATATTATATACCGTTTTTCTTGCCACTAAATGGACTTTCTAAAGATACCAATATTTTCATCATATCTTATAATTTACTAAAAAAAAAAAAAATATGAGGAGAAAATGGAAAAACACACACTTTTTCTAACTTTGACCCCCAAAATCTGTTACACATCTACAACCACCAAAAACACCCATGCTAAATAGTTTCTAAATTTTGTCCTGAGTTTAGAAATACCCAATGTTTACATGTTCTTTACAGACATGTTAAACAGGCTTAAACTTGTCAACAAAGCACAAAAAACGTTTTAAAATAAAACCGTTACTGTCACTTTAAATTTCAAACTGAAAACACTTTATTACTGAATATGTGAAAAAGTATGAAGGAATTGTTCAAAATTCACCAAAATTTCACCACAGTGTCTTAAAGCATTAAAAGTATTGCTTTAACCCTTAAATTAACGGAACCGGAGCCGTTTTTACACTTAACCCCTATACAGTCCCAGCTATATGCTTTGCTGAGACCCAACCAAGCCCAGAGGGGAATACGATACCAAATGATGCCTTCTATAAGCTTTTTCAGTGATTCTTAGCTCCTCACACATGCATCTGCATGCCTTGCTCTCCAAAAACAACTGCGCATTAATGGCGCGAAAATGAGGCTCTGTCTATAACTAGAAAAGGCCCCCATCTGAAAAAGGTGTCCAACACAGTGCCTGCCGTTTTTTAAACAATCCCAAGATTATAATAACCATTAATAGTTAGAATCTGCAAAATATGCCTAGCAAAGCAATCGTTTTAGCCCAGAAAAATGTCTACCAGTTTTTTAAGCCCTTATGAAGCCCTTTATTCTTTTATTTAACTAAGAAAATGGCTTACCGGTCCCCATAAGGGGAAATGACAGCCTTCCAGCATTACATAGTCTTGTTAGAAATATGGCCAGTCATACCTTAAGCAGAAAAGTCTGCCAACTGTTTCCCCAACTGAAGTTACTTCATCTCAACAGTCCTGTGTGGAAACAGCAATCGATTTTAGTAACTTCTGCTAAAATCATCTTCCTCTTACAAACAGAAATCTTCATCTTTTTTCTGTTTCAGAGTAAATAGTACATACCAGCACTATTTTAAAATAACAAACACTTGATTGAAGAATAAAAACTACATTTAAACACCAAAAAACTCTTAACCATCTCCGTGGAGATGTTGCCTGTGCAACGGCAAAGAGAATGACTGGGGTGGGCGGAGCCTAGGAGGGATCATGTGACCAGCTTTGCTGGGACTCTTTGCCATTTCCTGTTGGGGAAGAGAATATCCCACAAGTAAGTTTGACGCCGTGGACCGGACACACCTATGTTGGAGAAATGTAGGTTTTCCCAACCTTGTGATAAATCTACCTAGAAACAGGCTTATGAACCTGAATCAGAGTTTCAATCACAGAATCTGAGAAACCCCTATGTCTCAGAACTATGCATTCAATTTCCATGCCATCAAGTTTAGAGACTTTAGATCCAGATGGAAAGACCTTGAGACAAAGGACTGACTGCAGAGGAAGAGGCCAAGGAGGACAACTAGACATTTGAGCAAGTTCCGCATACCAAATCCTGCGAGGCCACGCTGGGGCAATCAGGATTACAAATGACTTCTCTAACTTTATCTTGGAAATCACTCTGGAAATAAGAGACAGAAAAGGAAACATAAGCAGGCTAAAATGACCAAGGAACTACTAGAGCATCCATTACCTCTGTCTGATCTTGCAAAATACCTAGAAAGTTTGTTAGCTTAATTTTTTATTTGAGGTTGACAATACAGCAAAAAAAAATATCAGCAATATTTTCAAAAACAGGATAATGCATATCAAGACACTAGCAAACATATCGATTAGTTTGTAACACTGGAGCCGCAGTGTTCTGTTACATCACAGAGTATTGTAGACATTTTTATAGATGAAAAAAAGAAGAAATACACAAAACAAAGACCTCAAATTTTCAACAAATTGATAAACACAAATAACCTAAAAATAAATTGTTTCTTTGTTTAACATAAAATTACTACCAGACGCATTCTGAATCAATATCTTGAGACTCTGTATATCATAAACTATTTGAGTTCTGTCCATACCTATACACATCCTACTGAAAGGTCATGTTGGGCTGGGGACGGTCGATTGAGGGGAATAAAAAGCAAAGAGAGAGAGAGAGAAAAAAAAAAAAAAAAGGGGGAAGATTTTTTGACTATATTTCTATATCTCCTAATAAACTCTAGCCACTTACATTCAAATCTATCTTGCTGGTTTATTCCATTTTTCGCACTATCAAGTTGTTCTATTGTATATTGAGAGTGTAATAAAAAAGTTAGATTATTTATTGTTGGTTCACGTGTAGATTTCCAATTTTTCAGAATAAGATACCTCCCTCCCAAAATTGTATTGATAAAGTCAATATTACAAACATATTCCCTGAGATCTCTCAAGTCTAATAAGAAAATAATATATTGCAGCTCTAGTACTATCTGAGTGGAAAGTAGCCTATTTAACCAAAATTGTTGGATCTTCGCCAAAATTGTTGGATCTTCGCCAGAACATATGGACCAGGTCGGCCTCAGAGGAACTACATCGTGGGCAGAGGTGCAGAGAATTACCAAACCATCTGTTTAGGCAAGTCGGGGTTATATGTATACGATTTAGGACTTTGAAATGCGACTCTCGCCATGAAGCAGATAGGGTGGCATTTTCTACCGCAATTATACTCGTTTATATATATTATATATTCGTTTTGTGCAGATCCAATACTTGGATGTCTTTATTCCATTTTGTACAGATATCAATTAAGTTCACTTCTCCACTCTCTAATAGCACCATCCTATACCAATAGCTAATAGAATGTTTGCCTGCCTTATAAAGGGCAAGGCCCATTTTTATGCCTGGACGTATCCACTCTCTAGTAGGGTCTTTGACAGTCTCATTATACCAGTGCCGCACCTGTAAATAGGCATAAAAATCTGTGTTGTTAAGTTGAAATTGACTTCTTAGAGCTGCAAACGTATATGCCCGAGTAGTGTCTGGGTCCCTAAATTGAGATAGATGTTGCAGGCCTAGCACGGCCCATCTACTGAATACTTTATTCCTGATACCAGGAGTAAAACACAGATTCCCTGAAATAGGAACGGAGTCTGAAATTAGTGGGTTATCCTTCATACTGGATCGAATAAACTGCCAAGCTTTGATAACATGGAATATTATAAGTTTGGTTTTAATCTTGTGTGGTAAATCCTTGATAGGACAATGTAGTAGAGCTGTCAGGCCAAATGGGAAAAACAATTTTTGTTCCATTTCCAAAGAAGCAATATAAGTCCCCCCAGTAAGCCAATCCATGGCTACTTTTGCTAAACATATTTTGTTGTAGGTAGAGAAGATAGGGAGTGCTAGGCCTCCACATTGTGTAAGATGTGCGAGCTTCTGTAAGGCTATACGTTTTTTACCCCTACCCCATATAAACAGCCTGGTAGAACTATCCAGACATTTAAGATCTAATTCTGCTAGTGGGATTGGGATGTTTTGCATTATATACATCAATTTGGGTAACACGGTCATCTTTATCAAGTTAATTTTTGCTGTCAGTGATAGGGGGAGCTTTACCCAGTTTCTAAGATCTGTTTGAATTTTATTTATCAGTGGGGAGTAATTCAGAGAATACCATTCCAACGGATTTATACTGATTTTAATACCTTGATATGTAATATATTGTTCAGCCACCTTAAAAGGTGGGATATAATTTGTATTTAGTGGTTTTATTAACCATAGAAGATCTGATTTAGAGATATTTATTTTGTAGCCTGAAAATTAGCCAAATTTGGCAATTATTTCTAAGATGATGGGAATCTCTAGTTGAGGATTATTGAGAAAAAGTAGCAGGTCGTCCGCGTATAGCAGTAACTTCAGATATTTGTCTCCTAAGGGAATCCCTTCTAGATAACATAATTTATGCTTACCTGATAAATTCCTTTCTCCTGTAGTGTAGTTAGTCCACGGGTCATCCATTACTTATGGGATATTAACTCCTCCCCAACAGGAAGTGCAAGAGGATCACCCAAGCAGAGCTGCTATATAGCTCCTCCCCTCTACGTCACACCCAGTCATTCGACCGAAACCAAACGAGAAAGGAGAAACTATAGGGTGCAGTGGTAACTGGAGTTTAATTTAAATTTTAGACCTGCCATAAAAAACAGGGCGGGCCGTGGACTGACTACACTACAGGAGAAAGGAATTTATCAGGTAAGCATAAATTATGTTTTCTCCTGTTAAGTGTAGTCAGTCCACGGGTCATCCATTACTTATGGGATACAATACCAAAGCTAAAGTACACGGATGACGGGAGGGACAGGCAGGCTCTTTACACGGAAGGAACCACTGCCTGAAGAACCTTTCTCCCAAAAACAGCCTCAGAAGAAGCAAAAGTGTCAAATTTGTAAAATTTGGAAAAAGTATGAAGAGAAGACCAAGTTGCAGCCTTGCAAATCTGTTCAACAGAGGCCTCATTCTTAAAGGCCCATGTGGAAGCCACAGCTCTCGTAGAATGAGCTGTAATTCTTTCAGGAGGCTGCTGTCCAGCAGTCTCATAGGCTAAACGTATTATGCTACGAAGCCAAAAAGAGAGAGAGGTAGCAGATGCTTTTTGACCTCTCCTCTGTCCAGAATAAACTACAAACAGTGAAGAAGTTTGACGAAAATCCTTAGTTGCCTGTAAATAAAATTTCAGGGCACGGACTACGTCTAGATTGTGCAGAAGTCGTTCCTTCTTTGAAGAAGGGTTAGGGCACAATGATGGAACAACAATCTCTTGATTGATATTCTTGTTAGTGACTACCTTAGGTAAGAACCCAGGTTTAGTACGCAGAACTACCTTGTCTGAATGAAAAATCAGATAATGAGAATCACAATGTAAGGCCGATAACTCAGAGACTCTACGAGCCGAGGAAATGGCCATTAAAAACAGAACTTTCCAAGATAACAGCTTGATATCAATGGAATGAAGGGGTTCAAACGGAACACCCTGTAAAACGTTAAGAACTAAGTTTAAGCTCCACGGTGGAGCAACAGTCTTAAACACAGGCTTAATCCTGGCCAAAGCCTGACAAAAAGCCTGAACGTCTGGAACTTCTGACAGACGTTTGTGTAAAAGGATGGACAGAGCTGAGATCTGTCCCTTTAAAGAACTTGCAGATAAACCCTTTTCTAAACCTTCTTGTAGAAAAGACAATATCCTAGGAATCCTAACTTTACTCCATGAGTAACTCTTGGATTCGCACCATGTAAAACAGAATTTATGTTTACCTGATAAATTTCTTTCTCCAACGGTGTGTCCGGTCCACGGCGTCATCCTTACTTGTGGGATATTCTCTTCCCCAACAGGAAATGGCAAAGAGCCCAGCAAAGCTGGTCACATGATCCCTCCTAGGCTCCGCCTACCCCAGTCATTCGACCGACGTTAAGGAGGAATATTTGCATAGGAGAAACCATATGGTACCGTGGTGACTGTAGTTAAAGAAAATAAAATATCAGACCTGATTAAAAAAACCAGGGCGGGCCGTGGACCGGACACACCGTTGGAGAAAGTAATTTATCAGGTAAACATAAATTCTGTTTTCTCCAACATAGGTGTGTCCGGTCCACGGCGTCATCCTTACTTGTGGGAACCAATACCAAAGCTTTAGGACACGGATGAAGGGAGGGAGCAAATCAGGTCACCTAAATGGAAGGCACCACGGCTTGCAAAACCTTTCTCCCAAAAATAGCCTCAGAAGAAGCAAAAGTATCAAACTTGTAAAATTTGGTAAAAGTGTGCAGTGAAGACCAAGTCGCTGCCCTACATATCTGATCAACAGAAGCCTCGTTCTTGAAGGCCCATGTGGAAGCCACAGCCCTAGTGGAATGAGCTGTGATCCTTTCGGGAGGCTGCCGTCCGGCAGTCTCGTAAGCCAATCTGATGATGCTTTTAATCCAAAAAGAGAGAGAGGTAGAAGTTGCTCTTTGACCTCTCCTTTTACCTGAATAAACAACAAACAAGGAAGATGTTTGTCTAAAATCCTTTGTAGCATCTAAATAGAATTTTAGAGCGCGAACAACATCCAAATTGTGCAACAAACGTTCCTTCTTTGAAACTGGTTTTGGACACAGAGAAGGTACGATAATCTCCTGGTTAATGTTTTTGTTAGAAACAACTTTTGGAAGAAAACCAGGTTTAGTACGTAAGACCACCTTATCTGCATGGAACACCAGATAAGGAGGAGAACACTGCAGAGCAGATAATTCTGAGACTCTTCTAGCAGAAGAAATCGCAACTAAAAACAAAACTTTCCAAGATAATAACTTAATATCAACGGAATGTAAGGGTTCAAACGGAACCCCCTGAAGAACTGAAAGAACTAAATTGAGACTCCAAGGAGGAGTCAAAGGTTTGTAAACAGGCTTGATTCTAACCAGAGCCTGAACAAAGGCTTGAACATCTGGCACAGCTGCCAGCTTTTTGTGAAGTAATACCGACAAGGCAGAAATCTGTCCCTTCAGGGAACTTGCAGATAATCCTTTTTCCAATCCTTCTTGAAGGAAGGATAGAATCCTAGGAATCTTAACCTTGTCCCAAGGGAATCCTTTAGATTCACACCAACAGATATATTTTTTCCAAATTTTATGGTAAATCTTTCTAGTCACAGGCTTTCTGGCCTGAACAAGAGTATCGATAACAGAATCTGAGAATCCTCGCTTCGATAAAATCAAGCGTTCAATCTCCAAGCAGTCAGCTGGAGTGAAACCAGATTCGGATGTTCGAACGGACCCTGAACAAGAAGGTCTCGTCTCAAAGGTAGCTTCCAAGGTGGAGCCGATGACATATTCACCAGATCTGCATACCAAGTCCTGCGTGGCCACGCAGGAGCTATCAAGATCACCGACGCCCTCTCCTGCTTGATCCTGGCTATCAGCCTGGGGATGAGAGGAAATGGCGGGAACACATAAGCTAGTTTGAAGGTCCAAGGTGCTACTAGTGCATCCACTAGAGCCGCCTTGGGATCCCTGGATCTGGCCCCGTAGCAAGGAACTTTGAAGTTCTGACGAGAGGCCATCAGATCCATGTCTGGAATGCCCCACAGGTGAGTGACTTGGGCAAAGATTTCCGGATGGAGTTCCCACTCCCCCGGATGCAATGTCTGCCGACTCAGAAAATCCGCTTCCCAATTTTCCACTCCTGGGATGTGGATAGCAGACAGGTGGCAGGAGTGAGACTCCGCCCAAAGAATAATTTTGGTTACTTCTTCCATCGCTAGGGAACTCCTTGTTCCCCCCTGATGGTTGATGTACGCAACAGTCGTCATGTTGTCTGATTGAAACCGTATGAACCTGGTCCTCGCAAGCTGGGGCCAGGCCTGGAGAGCATTGAATATCGCTCTCAGTTCCAGAATATTTATCGGTAGAAGAGATTCTTCCCGAGACCAAAGACCCTGAGCTTTCAGGGATCCCCAGACCGCGCCCCAGCCTATCAGACTGGCGTCGGTCGTGACAATGACCCACTCTGGTCTGTGGAACATCATCCCTTGAGACAGATTGTCCAGGGACAGCCACCAACGGAGTGAGTCTCTGGTTCTCTGATTTACTTGTATCTTCGGAGACAAGTCTGTATAGTCCCCATTCCACTGACTGAGCATGCACAGTTGTAATGGTCTTAGATGAATGCGCGCAAAAGGAACTATGTCCATCGCCGCCACCATCAACCCGATCACTTCCATGCACTGAGCTATGGAAGGAAGAGGAACGGAATGAAGTATCCGACAAGAGTCCAGAAGCTTTGTTTTTCTGGCCTCTGTTAGAAAGATCCTCATTTCTAAGGAGTCTATAATTGTTCCCAAGAAGGGAACCCTTGTTGACGGGGATAGAGAACTCTTTTCCACGTTCACTTTCCAGCCGTGAGATCTGAGAAAGGCCAGGACAATGTCCGTGTGAGCCTTTGCTTGAGGAAGGGACGACGCTTGAATCAGAATGTCGTCCAGGTAAGGTACTACTGCAATGCCCCTTGGTCTTAGCACCGCTAGAAGGGACCCTAGTACCTTTGTGAAAATCCTTGGAGCAGTGGCTAATCCGAAAGGAAGCGCCACGAACTGGTAATGTTTGTCCAGGAATGCAAACCTTAGGAACCGATGATGTTCCTTGTGGATAGGAATATGTAGATACGCATCCTTTAAATCCACCGTGGTCATGAATTGACCTTCCTGGATGGAAGGAAGGATAGTTCGAATGGTTTCCATCTTGAACGATGGGACCTTGAGAAATTTGTTTAAGATCTTGAGATCTAGGATTGGTCTGAACGTTCCCTCTTTTTTGGGAACTATGAACAGATTGGAGTAGAACCCCATCCCTTGTTCTCTTAATGGAACAGGATGAATCACTCCCATTTTTAACAGGTCTTCTACACAATGTAAGAACGCCTGTCTTTTTATGTGGTCTGAAGACAACTGCGACCTGTGGAACCTCCCCCTTGGGGGAAGTCCCTTGAATTCCAGAAGATAACCCTGGGAGACTATTTCTAGCGCCCAAGGATCCAGAACATCTCTTGCCCAAGCCTGAGCGAAGAGAGAGAGTCTGCCCCCCACCAGATCCGGTCCCGGATCGGGGGCCAATATTTCATGCTGTCTTGGTAGCAGTGGCAGGTTTCTTGGCCTGCTTTCCCTTGTTCCAGCCTTGCATTGGTCTCCAAGCTGGCTTGGCCTGAGAAGTATTACCCTCTTGCTTAGAGGACGTAGCACCTTGGGCTGGTCCGTTTTTACGAAAGGGACGAAAATTAGGTCTATTTTTTGCCTTGAAGGGCCGATCCTGAGGAAGGGCGTGGCCCTTACCCCCAGTGATATCAGAGATAATCTCTTTCAAGTCAGGACCAAACAGCGTTTTCCCCTTGAAAGGAATGTTTAGTAGCTTGTTCTTGGAAGACGCATCAGCCGACCAAGATTTCAACCAAAGCGCTCTGCGCGCCACAATAGCAAACCCAGAGTTCTTAGCCGCTAACTTAGCCAATTGCAAAGAGGCGTCTAGAGTGAAAGAATTAGCCAATTTGAGAGCATTGATTCTGTCCATAATCTCCTCAGAAGGAGGAGAGTCACTATCGAGCACCTTAAGCAGTTCATCAAACCAGAAATATGCGGCAGTAGTGACAGGGACAATGCATGAAATGGGTTGTAGAAGGTAACCCTGCTGAACAAACATCTTTTTAAGCAAACCTTCTAATTTTTTATCCATAGGATCTTTGAAAGCACAACTATCCTCTATGGGAATAGTGGTGCGTTTGTTTAAAGTAGAAACCGCTCCCTCGACCTTGGGGACTGACTGCCATAAGTCCTTTCTGGGGTCGACCATAGGAAACAATTTTTTAAATATGGGGGGAGGGACGAAAGGAATACCGGGCCTTTCCCATTCTTTATTAACAATGTCCGCCACCCGCTTGGGTATAGGAAAAGCTTCTGGGAGCCCCGGCACCTCTAGGAACTTGTCCATTTTACATAGTTTCTCTGGGATGACTAAATTTTCACAATCATCCAGAGTGGATAATACCTCCTTAAGCAAAATGCGGAGATGTTCCAATTTAAATTTAAATGTAATCACATCAGATTCAGCCTGCTGAGAAATGTTCCCTAAATCAGTAATTTCTCCCTCAGACAAAACCTCCCTGGCCCCCTCAGATTGGGTTAGGGGCCCTTCAGAGATATTAATATCAGCGTCGTCATGCTCTTCAGTAACTAAAACAGAGCAGCCACGCTTACGCTGACAAGGGTTAATTTTGGCTAAAATGTTTTTGACAGAATTATCCATTACAGCCGTTAATTGTTGCATAGTAAGGAGTATTGGCGCGCTAGATGTACTAGGGGCCTCCTGAGTGGGCAAGACTCGTGTAGACGAAGGAGGGAATGATGCAGTACCATGCTTACTCCCCTCACTTGAGGAATCATCTTGGGCATCATTGTCATTATCACATAAATCACATTTATTTAAATGAATAGGAATTCTGGCTTCCCCACATTCAGAACACAGTCTATCTGGTAGTTCAGACATGTTAAACAGGCATAAACTTGATCAGAAAGTACAAAAAACGTTTTAAAATAAAACCGTTACTGTCACTTTAAATTTTAAACTGAACACACTTTATTACTGCAATTGCGAAAAAACATGAAGGAATTGTTCAAAATTCACCAAATTTTCACCACAGCGTCTTAAAGCCTTGAAAATATTGCACACCAATTTTGGAAGCTTTAACCCTTAAAATAACGGAACCGGAGCCGTTTTAAGCTTTAAACCCCTTTACAGTCCCTGGTATCTGCTTTGCTGAGACCCAACCAAACCCAAAGGGGAATACGATACCAAATGACGCCTTCAGAAGTCTTTTATAAGTATCAGAGCTCCTCTCACATGCGACTGCATGCCATGCCTCTCAAAAACAAGTGCGCAACACCGGCGCGAAAATGAGACTCTGCCTATGCTTTGGGAAAGCCCCTAAAGAATAAGGTGTCTAAAACAGTGCCTGCCGATATTATTATATCAAAATACCCAGATAAAATGATTCCTCAAGGCTAAATATGTGTTAATAATCAATCGATTTAGCCCAGAAAAAGTCTACAGTTTAAATAAGCCCTTGTGAAGCCCTTATTTACAATCGTAATAAACATGGCTTACCGGATCCCATAGGGAAAATGACAGCTTCCAGCATTACATCGTCTTGTTAGAATGTGTCATACCTCAAGCAGCAAGGGACTGCAAACTGTTCCCCCAACTGAAGTTAATTGCTCTCAACAGTCCTGTGTGGAACAGCCATGGATTTTAGTTACGGTTGCTAAAATCATTTTCCTCATACAAACAGAATTCTTCATCTCTTTTCTGTTTCTGAGTAAATAGTACGTACCAGCACTATTTGAAAATAACAAACTCTTGATTGAATAATGAAAAACTACAGTTAAACACTAAAAAACTCTAAGCCATCTCCGTGGAGATGTTGCCTGTACAACGGCAAAGAGAATGACTGGGGTAGGCGGAGCCTAGGAGGGATCATGTGACCAGCTTTGCTGGGCTCTTTGCCATTTCCTGTTGGGGAAGAGAATATCCCACAAGTAAGGATGACGCCGTGGACCGGACACACCTATGTTGGAGAAATATTTACGCCATATCTTATGGTAAATTTTCCTGGTAACAGGTTTCCTAGCCTGTATTAAAGTATCAATTACTGACTCCGAAAATCCACGCTTTGATAAAATCAAGCGTTCAATCTCCATGCAGTCAGCTTCAGAGAAATTAGATTTTGATGTTTGAAAGGACCCTGAATTAGAAGGTCCTGTCTCAGAGGCAGAGACCAAGGTGGACAGGATGACATGTCCACTAGATCTGCATACCAGGTCCTGCGTGGCCACGAAGGCGCCATTAGAATCACCGATGCTTTCTCCTGTTTGATCCTGGCAATCAATCGAGGAAGCATCGGGAAGGGTGGAAACACATAAGCCATCTTGAAGGTCCAAGGTGCTGTCAGAGCATCTATCAGGACCGCTCCCGGGTCCCTGGATCTGGACCCGTAACAAGGAAGCTTGGCGTTCTGGCGAGACGCCATGAGATCCATATCTGGTTTGCCCCAACGTCGAAGTATTTGGGCAAAGACCTCCGGATGAAGTTCCCACTCCCCCGGATGAAAAGTCTGGCGACTTAGGAAATCCGCCTCCCAGTTCTCCACGCCTGGGATGTGGATCGCTGACAGGTGGCAAGAGTGAGACTCTGCCCAGCGAATTATCTTTGAAACTTCCATCATCGCTAGGGAACTCCTTGTCCCTCCCTGATGGTTGATGTAAGCCACAGTCGTGATGTTGTCCGACTGAAACCTGATGAACCTCAGAGTTGCTAACTGAGGCCAAGTCAGAAGGGCATTGAGAACTGCTCTCAATTCCAGGATGTTTATTGGAAGGAGACTCTCCTCCTGAGTCCATGATACCTGAGCCTTCAGGGAATACCAGACAGCGCCCCAACCTAGTAGGCTGGCGTCTGTTGTTACAATTGTCCAGTCCGGCCTGCTGAAGGGCATCCCCCTGGACAGATGTGGCCGAGAAAGCCACCATAGAAGAGAATCTCTGGTCTCTTGATCCAGATTCAGCATAGGGGACAAATCTGAGTAATCCCCATTCCACTGACTTAGCATGCACAATTGCAGCGGTCTGAGATGCAGGCGTGCAAAAGGTACTATGTCCATTGCCGCTACCATTAAGCCGATTACCTCCATGCATTGAGCCACTGACGGGTGTTGAATGGAATGAAGGACACGGCAAGCATTTAGAAGTTTTGTTAACCTGTCCTCTGTCAGGTAAATTTTCATTTCTACCGAATCTATAAGAGTCCCCAAGAAGGGAACTCTTGTGAGTGGCAATAGAGAACTCTTTTCTACGTTCACCTTCCACCCATGCGACCTTAGAAATGCCAGAACTAACTCTGTATGAGACTTGGCAGTTTGGAAATTTGACGCTTGTATCAGAATGTCGTCTAGGTACGGAGCTACCGCTATTCCTCGCGGTCTTAGTACCGCCAGAAGAGAGCCCAGGACTTTTGTAAAGATTCTTGGAGCCGTAGCTAACCCGAAGGGAAGAGCTACAAACTGATAATGCCTGTCTAGGAAGGCAAACCTTAGGTACCGGTAATGATCCTTGTGAATCGGTATGTGAAGGTACGCATCCTTTAGATCCACTGTGGTCATGTACTGACCCTTTTGGATCATGGGTAAGATTGTCCGAATAGTTTCCATTTTGAACGATGGAACTCTTAGGAATTTGTTTAGGATCTTTAAATCCAAGATTGGTCTGAAGGTTCCTTCTTTCTTGGGAACCACAAACAGATTTGAGTAAAACCCTTGTCCGTGTTCCGACCGCGGAACCGGGTGGATCACTCCCATTAGCAAAAGATCTTGAACACAGCGTAGAAACGCCTCTTTCTTTGTCTGGTTTGTTGACAACCTTGAAAGATGAAATCTCCCTTTGGGAGGAGAAGCTTTGAAGTCCAGAAGATATCCCTGGGATATGATCTCTAACGCCCAGGGATCCTGGACATCTCTTGCCCAAGCCTGGGCGAAGAGAGAAAGTCTGCCCCCTACTAGATCCGTTTCCGGATCGGGGGCCCTCACTTCATGCTGTCTTAGGGGCGGCAGCAGGTTTTCTGGCCTGCTTGCCCTTGTTCCAGGTCTGGTTAGGTTTCCAGCCCTGTCTGTAACGAGCAACAGTTCCTTCCTGTTTTGGAGCGGAGGAAGTTGATGCTGCTCCTGCCTTGAAGTTACGAAAGGCACGAAAATTAGACTGTCTAGCCCTGGGTTTGGCTCTGTCTTGAGGCAGAGCATGTCCCTTACCTCCAGTAATGTCAGCGATAATTTCTTTCAAACCGGGCCCAAATAATGTCTGCCCTTTAAAAGGTATGTTAAGCAATTTAGATTTAGAAGTCACATCGGCTGACCAGGATTTTAGCCACAGCGCTCTGCGCGCCTGGATGGCGAATCCGGAATTCTTAGCCGTAAGCTTAGTTAAATGTACTACGGCATCAGAAATAAATGAATTAGCTAGCTTAAGGACTCTAAGCTTGTCTATAATTTCATCCAATGGAACTGAGCTAATAGTCTCTTCTAGAGACTCCAACCAAAATGCCGCCGCAGCCGTGACAGGCGCAATGCATGCGAGGGGTTGTAATATAAAACCTTGTTGAGTAAACATTTTCTTAAGGTAACCCTCTAACTTTTTGTCCATTGGGTCTGAAAAGGCACAGCTATCCTCCACCGGGATAGTGGTACGCTTAGCCAGAGTAGAAACTGCTCCTTCCACCTTAGGGACCGACTGCCATAAGTCCCGTGTGGTGGCGTCTATTGGAAACATTTTTCTAAATATAGGAGGGGGGGAAAAGGGCACACCGGGCCTATCCCACTCCTTGGTAATAATTTCTGTAAGCCTCTTAGGTATAGGAAAAACGTCAGTACACGCCGGTACCGCATAGTATCTATCCAGCCTACATAATTTCTCTGGGATTGCAACCGTGTTACAATCATTCAGAGCCGCTAATACCTCCCCTAATAATACACGGAGGTTCTCAAGCTTAAATTTAAAATTTGAAATGTCTGAGTCCAGTCTATTTGGATCAGATCCGTCACCCACAGAATGAAGCTCTCCGTCTTCATGTTCTGCCATCTGTGACGCAGTATCAGACATGGTTCTAACATTATCAGCGTACTCTGTTCTCACCCCAGAGTGGTCGCGTTTACCTCTAAGTTCTGGTAATTTAGATAACACTTCAGTCATAACATTAGCCATGTCTTGTGATTTGTAATGGCCGCCCTGATGTACTTGGCGTCGCAATATCACGCACCTCCTGAGCGGGAGATGCAGGTACTGACACGTGAGGAGAGTTAGACGGCATAACTTTCCCCTCGTTGTCTGGTGAAATTTTCTTAAAATGTACAGATTGGCTTTTATTTAAAGTAGCATCAATGCAATTGGTACACAAATTTCTATTGGGCTCCACATTGGCTTTTGAACATATTGCACAAAGAGATTCCTCTGTGTCAGACATGTTAAAACAAACTAGCAATTAGCCTAGCAAGCTTGGAAAATACTTTTCAAATAAATTTGCAAGCAATATAAAAAACGTTACTGTGCCTTTAAGAAGCACACAAAAACTGTCACAGTTGAAATAACAATGAACCGGATTAGTTATAGAAACCAAATTTTCACAGTAAATGCATTAAGTTAGCAAAGGATTGCACTCACTAGCAATGGATGATTAACCCCTTAATATCAGAAAAACGGATAACAATTGAAAATATAAGCGTTTTTATCACAGTCAAAGCAGTCTCACAGGTCTGCTGTGAGTGATTACCTCCCTCAAAACTAGTTTTGAAGACCCCTGAGCTCTGTAGAGACGTCCTGGATCATGCAGGGAGAAGAAGGCAGACTGTAACTGAATTTCTAATGCGCAGTAAAAGCGCCAAAATAGGCCCCTCCCACTCACAATACAACAGTGAGGGAAGCTCAGTAAACTGTTTTAATTCAAAACAAACGACAGCCATGTGGAAAATAACGCCCAAAACAATTTTTCACCAAGTACCTCAGATAAATAAACGATTAACATGCCAGCAAACGTTTAAAATATAATTTATGAAATGTTATTAAAAAGCCTGCTGCTAGTCGCTCACACTGCAGATTAGGCTAAAAGTTATATGTATACAGTATTTTCCCAGTGAAGTGCCATTCCCCAGAAATACTTAAGTGTAAACATACATACATATCAGCCTGATACCAGTTGCTACTACTGCATTTAAGGCTGTACTTACATTACATCGGTATTAGCAGTATTTTCTCAGTCAATTCCATTCCTTAGAAAATAATATACTGCAACATACCTCTTTGCAGGTGAACCTGCCCGCTGTCCCCTGTTCTGAAGTTACCTCGCTCCTCAGAATGGCCGAGAACAGCAAATGGATCTTAGTTACGTCCGCTAAGATCATACACAAACTCAGGTAGATTCTTCATCTAATGCTGCCTGAGAAAAAACAACACACTCCGGTGCCGTTTAAAATAAACTTTTGATTGAAGAAATAAAAACTAAGTTTAACAACCACATATCTACACCTATCTATTAGTTGGGTGCAAGAGAATGACTGGGTATGACGTAGAGGGGAGGAGCTATATAGCAGCTCTGCTTGGGTGATCCTCTTGCACTTCCTGTTGGGGAGGAGTTAATATCCCATAAGTAATGGATGACCCGTGGACTGACTACACTTAACAGGAGAAATACCTTTAGCATAGATGTCAGTGGTTCAATTGCCAAATTAAAGAATAGAGGTGAGACCGGGCAACCTTGTCTTGTGCCTGTCAAAATACGAAAAGTTTCTGTAAGTCAGCCATTTACCAGTAGTATTGAGGAAACCTTAGCATATAAGGCTTGATACAATTTAAAAAGTGACCCCTAAAAGCAAATTGCTCCAGCCTAGAAAGTTTGTTGTTCAAATGAGAGACGATCAGATCTCTCTCTAGTATACCCCAAAGATCCACAATCAGACTGAACACATCCTGATGAAGAGACCACTCCGCTGGATGTAGAGACAAAGGACTGAGAAAGTCTACCACCCAATTGCGATTGGGATGTGAATTGCAGAGATTAGGCAAGAATGGACTTCTGCCCAATAGAGAATTCGAGATACCCCTATCATAGTCAGGGAACTGTGAGTTCCCCCCCGATGGTTTACATAAAGCTACAGCTTTTGCATTGTCTGGTAATAAAGATAAAACTCCCTTTTCAACAGAGGCCAAGCTTTAAGGACCCTGATAAATAACCTCACCTCCCGAGGATCCAAATCCCCCTGTGCTGTCAGGGACCCCCAAATAGCTCACCAACCTGAAATATTTGCATCTGTGGTTATCACAGACCAGGTAGGATAAGCATAAGAAGCCTCCTGAAAAAACAGAATTTATGCTTACCTGATAAATTACTTTCTCTTGCGGTGTATCCAGTCCAAGGATTCATCCTTTACTTGTGGGATATTCTCATACCCTACAGGAAGTAGCAAAGAGAGCACACAGCAAAGATGTCCATATAGCTCCCCCTCTAGCTCCACCCCCCAGTCATTCAACCAAAGGTTAGGAAGAAAAAGGAGAAACCATAGGGTGCAGTGGTGACTGTTTAAACAAAAAAAAATTACCTGACAAATGCCGGGGCGGGCCGTGGACTGGATACACCGCAAGAGAAAGTAATTTATCAGGTAAGCATAAATTCTGTTTTCTCTTGCAAGGTGTATCCAGTCCACGGATTCATCCTTTACTTGTGGGATACCAATACCAAAGCTTTAGGACACGGATGAAGGGAGGGAACAAGACAGGTACCTTAAACGGAAGGCACCACTGCTTGCAAAACCTTTCTGCCAGCCTCCGAAGAAGCAAAAGTATCGAATTTGTAAAATTTGGCAAAAGTATGCAGTGAAGACCAAGTCGCTGCCTTACAAATCTGTTTAACAGAAGCCTCGTTTTTGAAAGCCCATGTGGAAGCCACTGCTCTAGTAGAATGAGCAGTAATTCTTTCAGGAGGCTGCTGGCCAGCAGTCTCATAGGCCAAACGGATGATGCTTTTCAGCCAAAAGGAAAGAGAGGTAGCAGTCCCTTTCTGACCTCTCCTCTTACCACAATAGAAAACAAACAAGGAAGATGTTTGTCTGAAATCCTTAGTTGCTTGTAAATAGAACTTTAAAGCACGAACTACATCAAGATTGTGTAATAGACATTCCTTCGTCTAAGATGGATTAGGATACAGAGAAGGAAAAACTATTTCCTGGTTAATATTCTTGTTAGAAACAACTTTAGGAAGAAAACCAGGCTTGGTACGCAAAACTACCTTATCTGCGTGGAACACCAGGTAAGGTGAATCACACTGTAAGGTAGATAATTCTGAAACTCTTCGAGCAGAAGAGATAGCCATCAAAAACAAAACTTTCCAAGATAACAACTTAATGTCTATGGAATGTAAAGGTTCAAACGGAACCCCTTGAAGAACTGAAAGAATTAGATTCAAACTCCATGGCGGAGCCACAGGTTTATAGACGGGCTTGATTCTGACTAAAGCCTGAGCAAACGCTTGAACGTCTGGTACCTCTGCCAGACGCTTGTGTAACAGGAGAGACAAAGCAGATATTTGTCCTTTTAAGGAACTAGCTGACAATCCTTTCTCTAGTCCTTCTTGGAGAAAGGACAATATCCTGGGAATCCTAATCTTACTCCATGAGTAACCCTTGGATTCACACCAACAAAGATATTTCCGCCATATCTTATGGTAGATTTTCCTGGTGACAGGCTTTCTAGCCTGAATCAGAGTATCTATAACTGACTTGGAGAACCCACGCTTTGATAGAATTAAGCGTTCAATCTCCAAGCAGTCAGCCGTAGAGAAACTAAATTTGGATGCTTGAACGGACCCTGTATTAGAAGATCCTGCCTCATTGGCAGTGACCATGGTAGAACAGATGACATGTCCACTAGGTCTGCATACCAAGTCCTGCGTGGCCACGCAGGCGCTATCAGAATCACCGAAGCCTTCTCCTGCTTGATTCTGGCAACCAGACGCGGGAGGAGAGGAAACGGTGGAAAAACATAAGCCAGATTGAAGGACCAAGGCGCTGCTAGAGCATCTATTAATACCGCCTTGGGATCCCGGGACCTGGACCCATAGAGAGGAAGTTTGGTGTTCTGACGGGACGCCATCAGAGTCAGCTGGGCAAATACCTCCGGGTGGAGTTCCAACTCCCCCGGGTCAAAAGTCTGATGACTTAGAAAATCCGCCTCCCAGTTGTCTACTCCTGGGATGTGAATTGCTGAGAGATGGCAGGAGTGATCCTCCGCCCACCTGATTATTTTGGTTACTTCCGTCATCGCTATGGAACTCTTTGTTCCCCCCTGATGATTGACGTAAGCTACAGTCGTGATGTTGTCCGACTGAAATCTGATGAATTTGGCCGCCGCTAGTTGAGGCCATGCCTGAAGAGCGTTGAATATCGCCCTCAGTTCCAGAATGTTTATCGGGAGAAGAGTTTCTTCCAGAGACCATAAGCCCTGAGCTTTCAGGGAGTCCCAGACCGCACCCCAGCCTAACAGACTGGCGTCGGTCGTTACAATGATCCAATCTGGCCTGCGGAAACATATTCCTTGAGAGAGGTGATCCTGAGACAACCACCAGAGAAGCTCTGGTCTCCTGGTACAACTGAATTTGAGGAGACAAATCTGCATAATCCCCATTCCACTGTTTGAGCATGCATAGTTGCAGTGGTCTGAGGTGTATCCGAGTAAAAGGGACTATGTCCATTGTCGCAACCATTAGTCCGATTGTCTCCATGCACTGAGCCACAGATGGCCGAGGAATGGAATAAAGAGCTCGGCAAGTAGTTAAGAGTTTTAGCTTTCTGACCTCCGTCAGAAATATTTTCATTTCTACCGAGTCTATCAGGGTTCCTAGGAATGGAACTCTTGTGAGGGGGAGAGAGAACTCTTTTTGATGTTCACCTTCCACCCGTGAGACCTCAGAAAAACCAATACAATCTCCGTGTGAGACTTGGTTCTTTGGAAAGTTGACGCCTGAATTAAGATGTCGTCTAGGTAAGGCGCCACTGCTATGCCCCGCGGTCTTAGAACCGCCAGGAGGGACCCTAGCACCTTTGTGAAAATTCTGGGAGCAGTGGCCAAACCGAAAGGAAAAGCCACAAACTGAAAATGCTTGACCAGAAAGGCGAACCTGAGAAACTGGTGATCTTTGTGGATAGGAATGTGCAGATACGCATCCTTTAGATCCACGGAAGTCATATATTGACCCTCCTGGATCATTGGTAAGATTGTCCGAATGGTCTCCATCTTTAATGATGGGACTCTGAGGAATTTGTTTAGCATTTTGAGATCCAGGATTGGTCTGAAAATTCCTTCTTTTTTGGGAACCACAAACAGGTTTGAGTAAAACCCCAGTCCTTGTTCTGCAATTGGAACTGGGTGGATCACTCCCATTGTATGTAGATCTTCTACACAGCATAAAAACGCCTCTTTCTTTGTCTGATCTGTAGACAGACGAGAAATGTGGAACCTTCCCCTTGGAGGAGAGTCCTTGAATTCTAGAAAGTATCCCTGGGCTACAATCTCTAATGCCCAAGGATCGTGTACATCTCTTGCCCAGGCTTGAGCGAAGAGAGAGAGAGTCTGCCCCCTACTAGATCCGGTCCCGGATCGGGGGCTATCCCTTCATGCTGTCTTGGTGACAGCTGCAGGCTTTTTGGCCTGTTTACCATTATTCCAGCCCTGGTAAGGTTTCCAGTTTGCCTTGGGCTGTGAAGCGTTACCCTCTTGCTTTGCAGCCAGAGAGGATGAAGCGGGGCCGTTCCTGAAATTGCGAAAGGAACGAAAATTAGCTTTGTTCTTTGTTTTAAAGGCTTTGTCCTGAGGGAGAGCATGGCCTTTTCCCCCGGTGATATCTGAAATAATCTCTTTCAATTCAGGCCCGAATAGGGTCTTCCCTTTGAAAGGAATGTTCAAAAGCTTGGATTTAGACGACACATCGGCCGACCAGGACTTTAGCCATAGCGCCCTGCGCGCCAAAATGGTGAAACCTGAATTTTTCGCCGCTAACTTAGCTATTTGGAAAGCGGCGTCAGTGATAAAAGAATTAGCTAGCTTTAGAGCCTTAATTCTATCCATAATTTCCTCATATGAGGTCTCCGTCTGGAGCGAGTCTTCCAGCGCCTCAAACCAGAAAGCAGCTGCAGTAGTTACAGGAATAATGCAGGCAATAGGTTGGAGAAGAAAACCTTGTTGAACAAAAATTTTCTTAAGTAAACCCTCTAACTTCTTATCCATAGGGTCTTTAAAAGCACAACTGTCTTCAATTGGTATGGTTGTGCGCTTAACTAGTGTAGAAACAGCCCCCTCCACCTTAGGGACCGTCTGCCACGAGTTCCGCATGGGGTCAGATATGGGGAACATTTTCTTAAAAACAGGAGGGGGGACAAAAGGGACACCTGGCCTATCCCACTCCCTAGTAACGATATCCGCAATCCTCTTAGGGACCGGAAACGCATCAGTGTAAACAGGGACCTCTAGGTACTTGTCCATTTTACACAATTTCTCTGGGATCACCAAAGGGTCACAGTCATCCAGAGTAGCTAATACCTCCCTAAGTAAAACACGGAGGTGTTCTAGTTTAAATTTAAAAGCCAATGTATCTGAATCTGTCTGGGGAGGAACCCTTCCTGAATCAGAGACTTCTCCCCCACTTCAGAGCGTTGTGAGGGTATATCGGATATGGCTACCAAAGCGTCAGAATGCTCATAATCTGTTTTTAAAAGGGAGCAATCACACTTTGCAGGTAACACGGGCAGTTTAGATAAGAAGGCTGTAAGAGAATTATCCATGACTGCCACTAAGTCTTGTAATGTAAAAGGGTTAGACGCACTAGAGGTACTAGGCGTCGCTTGCGCGGGCGTAACTGGTTGTAAAACTTGGGGAGAGGCAGACGGGCTACCCTCGTTACCTTCAGTCTGAGAATCATCTTGGGCCACATTTTTAAGTGCAACAATATGATCTTTAAAGTGTATAGACATATCAGTACAAGTGGGACACATTCTGAGAGGGGGTTCCACCATGGCTTCTAAACACATTGAACAAGGATTTTCCTTAGTGTCAGACATGTTTAACAGACTAGTAGAGTACACAAACAGGCTTGGAATCACTTTAATCAAATAAACACAATTTGAAAAAAACATTACTGTGCCTTTAAGAGATAAAAAGAACACACAATTTTACAAAACGGTGAAAAATGCAGCAATCTTTCTGAAATTTTCACAGTATGTAGCTAAAGCCTTAATAAGATTGCACCCCAAGTTTTAACCCCTTAATGCCCAAACCAGAGCAGCCTAAAGCCAACACCTGGTTAAATCACTACAGCACCTTGCCACAGCCTTGCTGTGGCCCTACCTTCCCTTAGGGATCAGATTTGGGGGAATATAGCTTCTTTTAGGCCCTCAAACATCAGCAGGACCCTCCATGTGAAACAGCATGAACTTATCTGCAATTCTAAGTGCGCATCTGAGGCGCAAAATTAGGCCCCTCACACTCTACTCCGGAGCTGTGAGGCCTAGTAAATCACTCCTAAGTGACTAAAAAACAGCCATGTGTTAATAACCCCAGAAAAAAAACAAAAGGGCTTTCAAAGTGTCTTGCAAAACGATTTTTCCTTAGCCAAACAATCGATTGCCCTGAATAAGTGTCAACCAGTATATTAGCCCTATTATGTAAGCATTCAATTCCTTACCAAGTCTGTGAAAATAGCTTACCCTCCCCTCATGGGGATATTGTCAGTCTCTTCTAGCATTATCACAGTCTTGTCTAGAAATAAATGACTGAACATACCTTATTGCAGATCACCCTGCAAACTGTTCCCCCCAACTGAAGTTTTCTGGTACTCCTCAGTCCTGTGTGGGAACAGCAGTGGATTTTAGTTACAACATGCTAAAATCATTTTCCTCTCAGCAGAAATGCAGAAATCTTCATCACTTTTCTGCTAGAGAGTAAATAGTACAAACCGGTACCATTTAAAATAATAAACTTTTGATTGAAGATAATAAAACTACAATTCTAACACCACATTCACTTTACACTCCCGAGAGAGACCCTAGTGCTTAGAGCCAGCAAAGAGAATGACTGGGGGGTGGAGCTAGAGGATGAATCCGTGGACCGGATACACCTTGCAAGAGAAATAAACTGATTATTCAGCCACCAAGTCAGAGACTTGACTTGTACTGGAATCTAAGAATATCTTTTGAGATAGCCGAGTATAATCCCTGCACCGTTGACGCAGCATACAAAGCTGAAGAGGACTCATGTGAAATTGAGCAAATGGAATTGCATCTGAAGCAGCAATCATGAGAACTTGTTTAGAGTATTAAAATAAAAAACTGAACTGAAAGTGCCTTCTTTGCAGGAACAGATAATGGGATTTTATTCAAATCTCTTCATTGAGCCAAAGGAACTGGAACAATCACTCACATATCTTCCAGATCTCAGATAGATAGAAGAAAAGCCTGAGCTTTTACTGGATTCCTTGGAACAATAGACAGAAAAAAACCTTTGCCTGGGAGGCCTTGTTCTGAATCCTGACTTGAGATATCTAAGAAACAATATTCTGAACCCAGGGATTTTAGACAGACTCAAATAAAATCTCCGGAAAGAGCTTTAATCTGCCACCTACCAGGACTACTGGATCGGGGACGCACGTTCATGTGGTTTTGGAGGTGGGAATAGATTTCTTACCCTGTTTGGACTTGTTCTAGTTAGCATTAGGCCTCCAGACTGAACCAGAGGAACCTTGCTTTGAATAGAGTAATCCGTTTTCTGTTCTTTATTCTGACGGAAGCAATGAAAATTATTAGGAGCTTAGTTTTTTACTTTAGACTTCCTGTCTTGCGGAAGAAAGGCTCATTTAACCCCAAGTAATAGAATAAATAATAGAAACTAAATCAGATCAAAATAACTACTTTCTTAAAAAGAAAGAATCTAGATTTAGACACCATATCAGCATTCAAGGGTTTAAAGGGATACTAAACCCATTTTTAATTTTCTTTAATTATTCAGATAAAGCATGCAATTTTAAGCAACTTTCTAATTTACTCCAATTATCAATTTTCCATCGTTCTCTTGCTATCTTTATTTAAAAAGCAGAAATGTAGAGCATAAGAGCTGGCCCATTTTTGGTTGAGAACCTGGGTTATGCTTGCTTATTAGTTTGCTAAATGTAGCCACCAATAAGCAGGCACTATCCAGGATGCTGAACCTAAAATGGGCTGGATCCTAAGCTTTAAATTCCTGCTTTTTAATTAAAGATAGCAAGAGAACGAAAAAATAATTATAAATGGGAGCAAATTAGAAAGTTTATTAAAATTGCATGCTCTATCTAAAAAGATAGAAACCTAATATGTCCTAGGACATAAAGGAAACAATTCTGTGGCGCTGCTTATAGCTTAATATACTCTCAGTATCAGGCTAATATATAATTAAAGGGCAAGTACTACCCACGTTAAAAAAATATAATTCTATATTTTAGTATTGGGAAACGGTGCCCAATGTCCATTATGGGCCAATTTATATACTGACAATGTTCATTCAATGCTATTTCTTTAAATTCAAATGACGATATATTTTTGCTATATTTCTATAAGGAAACAAATAGATCTATATTCCAAACTAATATAGGGAGATAAAGATTATTATTATAGGGTGTAATTTAAAATTGCCTCTTAATGGCTAAATGCACACCAATATTTAGACCGCAAAGCTCTATCAGTATAAAACAAAGTTTTCGGTGCAGTATCAGAAAAAGCAATATTGATAGATGTATTCAGTGCTCAGATGGCACCAAAAATAAGAAAATGTGTGAAACATAAAAATCATAAAAAGCATGAAGGTGCTAAATCAAGACAAGGTGAAGGTCAAATGCGTTCCGTATGCTCTCACTTTCTCAATGACCTATCTGAATCATTAAAGAATAAATTTGGGTTTAGTGTCCTTTTAAGCCACAAAGCACTCTTGGCAAGAATAGATAAAGAAATGCTTTTGACATTAAAGGTATAGGAAAGTCAAAATTAAACTTGCATGATTCAGATAGAGCAAGTCATTTATAGACACTTTCGAATTCACCATTTTCAAATGTGCTTCGTTCTCTGGATATTCCTTGTTGAAAATTAATATGCACAAATCCTACACTAGTGGGAGATAGTTGCCGATTGGTGCTGCATACATTTTTACTTGTGAATGGCTAACTAGATAAGTTCAGCTAGCTACCAGTGCAATCCTGGTCCTTCAGCAAAGGATAACAAGATAATGAAGCAATTTTGATCATAGAAGTAAATTGAAAAGATGTTTAAAATTGTATGTTCTATCCAAATCACAAAAGAAAATGTTGGGGTGCCCTGACCCTTTAATTTTCATGGCAATCAACACTGTTATAGTAATATACTTTTGCCTCTGTGGTTATGCAAAACTGGGAAATGGGTAATAAAGGATTATCTATCTTTTTAAACAATAAAAATTCTGGGAGTAGACTGCCCCTTTAACAGTTTTGAAAACTGAATTTAAACAATTATACGGTTTATCATCAGAAGATCTTTAACCCACAAAGTGACTAAGACATCTTTTAAAAGAGAATGAATATGTTCAACTTTAAACAAAAGATGAAATATTCAGATGAAGAATCCTCATTCCCAGAGGAAACTTCACCTACTGAAGATACTTGTAGAAGGTAAACTCTGAACGACATTTTACACTTATTTGAAGGCAGGAGAGCAGTCAAAGCCTCAGATATATCAGCCTCTAAGCAGGAGGAACCACTTCAGCACTAACCTGTAATGAAAAATAACCCAAAGAAACTGCATTAGATTGATCTGTATGCAACAACATAGCTAAACATGAGCCACGTAAATTAGCTGAAGACACTTTTTTACAATAAACACACCTAATAAATGGTAGAAATCTGTTCAGGATATTTAGGGACACATTTCTGCTACTCCATTATAGCATATAGCAAAGCAATGCAATAAACACTATAAAATCCCTTAAGAAAGCTCGAAGAAAAGAAAACCATATACCCCGCCTGAGCAGCTTTACAGAGACAATGCACACTAAGCCGAGCATAGTAGAAAACATTACTGACAAAATAGCGCCAATCAACTGACTGTATAAATGGTGAAGAGCACTCCAAAAACCCGATGCACTTAGAAGGGAGAAAACGTGCGCTAACCTGACATGCATACATCAATGCGTGGACGTAAGATAACCCGACAGACCAAACCAGTTGCGCAAAACTAACCTGTAACTCTTAGAAGGCTAAGGGACATCCGCTAACCCAGTGTTTTTCAACCAGTGTGCCAAGGCGCACTAGTGTGCCATGAGAGATCCTCAGGTGTGCCGCGGCAGACTGACAACAGTGTGACATATTTTTTAAATTTTGCTTTTTTTTTATTCTGGGCCATTTTTTTATTTTGAGTGAGGGTAACTGCGCAGCGGCAGCTCGCCTCCCCGACCCGTATTCACACTTGGAAGGAACCCCCACCCACCACAACACGTGCCTAGTGCTGGCTCTACACGCAGCAGCACACAACACTTAGTTTGTAGGAGGCATGGCAGCACAGTACTGTGTGTGTGTGTGTGTCTATATATATATATATATATATATATATATATATATATATATATATATATATATATATATATATATATATATATATATATATATATATATATGCTGTATTAGGCTACAATGTGTGATTTTGTAAAATTTTGGGATGGTGGTGTGCCGCAGGATTTTTTAATGTAAAAAAAGTGTGCCACGGCAAAAAAAAGGTTAAAAATCACTGCGCTAACCTGACGGGCGAAAAACTAATCATGTCACAACCCGCTTTGTGAAAAGCAAGGGGAATAGTGAAGGATTTGTCCCATGGCCATATATAAAATTACATATATAGATAAAACTTTTATAAATGTAAAAGTGACCATAATGTAGCTAAATGAGTGTCTATTAAAATAAAATATACTTACACTTAGACACTCACCTACCATCAAACAAGTAGCAAACCGACAAACCAGTAATAAAACATATCAGCAGAGGTTATAGAATAGGAGTATAATGTAGATCTATAAAGGGAGGCAAAAGACATGTCCCTGCTACCGATTACAGAGGGCCAATAAAGGATTTCCCATGAGGTGAAACCATCGGATCATAAACCATACACCAAATACATACCTCTAACAAGCTCTGTACTCTGAGGAGAACAGGGCCTCAATATAGACTGAAAACTCCTCTCTCTAAAGAACACATGCTCATCCTCATTCTTCAACCACCTCCAGCGGAGGCAAAGTAAAGAATGAGGTATGTGTTAGGTGGGAGGGGTTGTATAAAGTTCTTGGGGGTTAGCCAAAACTCAAAATTGCACATTTCAGTAATAATTAAAGGGAAATAATAAAATTATTTACAGTAATAATTGACTGCAGACTTTTACATTTTGACTTTTATTTGGTTCCTGATAATATTTTGGGGCTGACATTCTATCCACAACCTATTTTACATCTTTTCAAAAGAATTTATAATGTACAACACAGAGACTTACTTTCCAGCCTTTAATGCAGTTGACCCGTTTTTAAACTATATACACACCTTTTTAACCATACAACAAAACTGTAACAAGAATATCTTATTCTGTAAATGTCATGCAAATACTTTTGTACAGTGAATCTCAAATGAAAGCAGCATAGGACCAAACACAACCCACACAAAATAAGAGTTGAGGTTTACTTAACAGGAAGTAATGGTTTTGCTGACTAACAGATGAAACTGAATATTGAATAGGGAAGAATTTAAATCAAGCTATTTAAAAAAAAAAAAAAATACAGGTTTGTATTTCTGCTAGCACTAATGCATAACATTGTTTTGTCATATAAAAAGCTCTATGGCTGTTACTTGTAGATCCTCTCATAGCACCTACTAAGCATTTCATCATGATGCTGGACTAGGAAGTAGTTGTAGAACTATCGGTTTTATTTTTCTTATGCTGATCTTCAATATTGTTTGCAGTAGATGCACAATCAGAAGTTATGCAAAGATCAAACAAAAAAACTCTTTACTCAGATGTTTATACAATGTTGGCAAGCTCCATGTTCTTGCACACAAGGGTAAGCAGAAGAGTAACAGGAAATACCCCCACATTCATCGCTGTAAGGTAACAAAATAATGCATTTATGCAGCTTTGGAATTTTGTTTTATTATGATCCTATATGACATACAGATTCCTTACTATTGGGTTAATACAAACACTTAGAATCAACAAGAAAAACCTATTGCAATACAATCTTAATAAAGTTGCTTGTGCTGAGAAAAATGTACCCAATAAATGTTTTTGCTTGAGGTTGGTGAGAGTCCACTAGAACATCATATGTGGGCAATCCATTCCCTCGTCACCAAGAGGAGGCAAACTAACTCCACACCTCAGTTTTAAACTATCCAACTATCTCCTCCCACACTATATGGCAAAGTAGCGAGAAAACTTAAAGGGACACTGAACCCACATTTTTTCATTGTGATTCAGATAGAGCATGAAATTTTAAGCAACTTTCTAATTTACTGGGTTGTTCTTGCTGATTGGTGGATAAATAACATCCACCAACAAAAGTGCTGTCCAGAGTTTTGAACAAAAAAAAACAACCTTAGCTGCCTTCTTTTTCAAATAAAGATAGCAAGAGAACGAAGAAAAATTGATAATAGGAGTAAATTAGAAAGTTGCTTAAAATCACATGCTCTATCTGAATCACAAAAGAAAAAATTACCTGATAATTTTCTTTGCTTCTGACAGGGAGAGTCCACAGCTGCATTCAATACTTTTGGGAATTCAGAACCTAGCCACCAGGAGGAGGCAAAGACACCCCAGCCAAAGGCTTAAATACCTCCCCCACTTCCCTCATCTCCCAGTCATTCTGCCAAGGGAACAGTAGGAGAAATATCAGGGTGAAAAAGGTGCCAGAAGAATACAAAAAGAAAACAGCCGCCTCGAAAGAATGTGGGTGGGGGAGCTGTGGACTCTCCCCGTCAGAAGAAAAGAAAATTATCAGGTAAGCATAATTTAAGTTTTTCTAATTAAACGGGGAGAGTCCACATCTGCATTCATTACTTTTGGAAAAACAATACCCAAGCTATAGAGGACACAATGCAAAAAAAGGGTGGGTAGACAAGTCGGCCCATTCGGAGGGCACCACAGCCTGAAATTTCCCAGACACCTGACAAAAAACAACTGCTTCACCAGAAACAGAAGAATAAAAACTGAAAAGACCAAGTAACTGCCCATCAGTTAAAATCAGCAAGGCCCTAGAGAGACCGCTCCGAACCAATTCGCACAAAGCCTCCGAGGAGACAACTCCCGCAGGCTCCAAGCCTATACTTCAACTTACCCCAGACCCGAGGGAAGGAGATCTCCACATACCCCCTGAAGGGAAAAAGGAGAAGAAGAACTCAGATTTAAAGACCAACAAGCTAGGGTAAAAGAAACCCTATCCGAACTCCAAGCGCAAACAAAGGTTGCATCAGAACAAAAACGCATAGCCAACAACCGAACAAAGGGGGAAAAAAAAACCTACCCCAATCTGAACGGAAGTAACGTCTCAACCCTGGAGACCAAGAGAGACAAGGTAGACCCTGAGAGACAAGGTAGACCCCATCCCTCACATATTGTGCATTTTGCACTATGAAAGAACAACAGAGGGATAACCACCCCCGGGAACTGCCTAAAATATAGCACCATAAATCTTATAGTGCTCCAGATGAAGCCAAAGGCTTCCCTCTGCAACAGAAGTCAAGAAGACTCCAGCCGTTAACACTAGACAACCAAGCTAGGAACTGAACCAGGACTCCCACAGAGGAAAAATTCCAAAGGAGTGCAGAAACCCACTCCCTCCAAGTAAAAGCAAGGAAGTAGGAGAGCATCCAAAACCAGCAGAGAACACCCCCTGTTGAGGAAGGAAAAACAGTGAAGCCTTCCAGTTAAGGAGGGATCACAAGATCTAAGTAAGATACGCGGTCCAGGCTCAACCAAACAAACAGACCTCTGACCCCCTCTCCGAGGCAACAGACTCAGCACCAAAGTGACAATATATCCCCGGACCGCCCAAATCCTTAGTAAAGAAAAAAGAGAGCTAAATTGATCGGTACCAATAGGTAGAGCAAACTCCACCATATGCTAACAAGACTGGCATGCTAACCAACTAAGCTATGACGGAACATAGGACGAGTTCGGGATACAGGACCCAGACAGATCCTTACCCTACACGAAGGGACACTCCCAGGGAAAAGAGAGACTGCACTGAACCAACAGTGACGACACAATACCAGAATTAAACCCTTCATGACGTCCTGAACGCAAGGCAGGAGGGACCCCTCTGAACAGAGGAAGACCTCTGGGGCACTAGGTGGATACTGTGGTATGCTCCAATCTCCCAAAGGGGAGGAGAAAGCCAAATATAACCGCTTACCCGCCCACAGGCCCACCTCTCAGGAAGGTGTAAAAGAGACAACGCCATAGATATGGCCACGTTGAACCGTGCCATAACCTCTGGAGTAAACAAGCCGTCTTCCGGAGAAAGGGTAACAGCATTAGAGACACCTGCTTGTGTAGCTAGGGAAAGATCTAGGGTACGCGCCTCGCGGGATGTGGGACCCCCAGGGGCGGATTGCTCAGTGGACTCTAAGGTCCCTGTTGCAGGAGAACAGAGCACTCTAAAGCGGCATTCGGCACATAGCTGATGGGCATGGATTACCCGGGCCCTCTCATACTCTTCGCAAGAAGAATCTGAATTAGAGACATCCGTCTCCAAAAAAATCAGAATCCTCCATAACTTGGATAAAAATTATGAATAGAAGAAGAAAAATAAAATCAGCACCTTACACCCCCAATCGCTGGGGCACTCACCACCTCCTGAGACCAAGACAACTAGCGAAACAGGCTCTCTCCTTTGCCACGCGGTCAAGAATATGGAAATAGAAAGCAAAACGTGACCACGCATAGTCACAAGGCACACCGTGCAGGCCAGAAAAAGAAAAAAAAAGAGCACCAAGGCCACAAGAGCCGCGCAGCCTGACAAAAAAAAAACATAGTTTATGCTTACCTGATAAATTTATTTCTCTTGTGATGTATCGAGTCCACGGATTCATCCTTACTTGTGGGATATTCTCCTCCCCTACAGGAAGTGGCAGAGAGAGCACCCACAGCAGAGCTGCCTATATAGCTCCCCCCTTAGCTCCAACCCCCAGTCATTCGACCGAAGGCTAGGAAGAAAAAGGAGAAACTATAGGGTGCAGTGGTGACTGAAAGTTTAAAAATAAAAATATATATGCCTGTCTTAATAAACAGGGCGGGCCGTGGACTCGATACATCACAAGAGAAATAAATTTATCAGATAAATTATGTTTTCTCTTGTAAGATGTATCGAGTCCGGGGGGCGGAGCTAGCCAGCCTAGGAGATGGCTGCTGTGTGACTGAGCTCCTGGTCCCTTGCTAAGTGAGAACGTAATTGGCGATAGCCACCTTGCACTAATGGGCTATAAACCCTTAAGATGTGTCCCGCTTATCTTGGACTTTGATTTGTAGCCCTTACTTTGCCCACCACAAAGGTTTAACCTGCATAGCCGACGCTCCAAGCACACACAGGCCCAATGTGTAACGGGCCTCATCGGAAGATAACCGCACAGCTCTAGCTGCCTAAGACAACAAGAATGTGAGGCTTCATATAAGGACAGCTCCGGTAAGATCACTGAACACACACAACACCTACCCTTTTATAACCGGAGGCTTATACAGAGCAACAGCAGTTCCGTAACAGGCCGCATCCTGCGCTAGAGTTTGTTGCGCACTTTCAACAACAAGTTTAGATGCGACCTTCCCGCAACAGCACAAATACATTAAAGAGCGAAAAGGAAAATCCAGTAAAGCACCCTCTAAAAAGGGGATATCTAAAACCAGTAGCTAAGAAGCTTAAGCAGAAAGTCCACAATAAAGGTAAATAGTAGGAACACTACAAATACCGCATTATATGTGCAATCGCAAGGGAACTTGAGACTGTTTGCCACATACTCCCTATTCAAACATCTATGTGAATATAAGCTTGTACCACTAATCTCTGTTGAATAGGAGTATTACTCTCAGCCTTATGTAACCGTAGCTGTTATCTCTATTGCCTTCATCTGCTGCACACAATAGCTAAGAATAAAGGATTCCCTTGTACCATAACAGTTATATCTAACATCTTTTAAAGCTACAGTGCCCGCAGCTAGACTATACCACGCTAAATATTCTAGCTATGTCTCCAAAAAAAATCAGCAAATCTGGCAAAACCACTAAGCATCTGAAAGCGACTACTCATTCAGTAAATAACTACTTCAAAGCATTAGAATCCAAAACAACTGCTCCCATGGAGGAATCCCTTCCAGAACAAAGATCAAATCAAAGCTCATCTGATTCTGAAAGTGACCAGGTTCCAGATAACATCACAATACCCTCAGCTCTGTTCAGATCAATTCCATCAAAGAAGGATTTTTCTTCCCTTGTAGCTGAGGTCAAGCAATGCATTAAAGAAGAAATATCAGAGCTCAAAAAGGACATATCAGATATAGGTAATAGAGTTGAGTCACTTGAAAATATACAGGATTCACAGGCGGAGGCTATCTCTGAACTCCAACATACCATACATAAACAAGACACCACCATTAATGAGCTTGAAGATAAGATAGATGATGTCGAAAATCGCAGTAGACGTCATAATATTAGGCTGCGGGGAATTCCTGAATCTGTTTCACCATCTGACATCGAACAATATCTCCAGGAACTTTTCAGTACACTTAAAAAAAGAGGACAACCCCTCAAAAATCAGCCTGGACAGAGCACACAGGGCATTGCGCCCCAAGCCACTAGCTGGGCAACCACCAAGAGACGTTATAACCCGCATCACGAATTTTCAAGAAAAAGAGGAGCTGATGATGTTAGCCAGAGAGCAGCAACCTATTAAATATGAAAATGCTGAAATCCAAATGTTTGCAGACCTATCACAAAGGACCCTCACAAAAAGGAGGGAGCTCAAACCGCTTACAATGCTACTGAGGAAATTTAACATCCCATATAGATGGGGCTTCCCCTTTCACCTACAGGTCCTCTGGAAGGGGAGACGCTTCACCTGCTCTTCCATTAAAGACATCCCAAACATCTGTAAAGACCTGGACATTCCAAGGCCTCAAATGGATGACACCTCCTCACCTCAAGAAGATGGCACTAACCCAAGGAAAGCACCACCACTACCTCAGCGGGGAGAATGGAGACAGGCATCCCAGAGAAGAACACGTAAATCCCCACATTCAGATTCACCATCACTTGGGGACAAGGGGTGATGAAACCCCGGCTTTCGTTTGGACATATCCTTGCCTGATCACAACTCTTATGAGGAAGTAATTGGCCTGAAAAAGGTTCTGGTAAACCTATATATTTTGTGTCTTAAGGCTCCTGGAGCTGCTAACATAGTCTATTTAAGGTTAAGGTTAAACTGTTTATTGTTATCTGATGTTGACTTTTAATATTATTGTTCTCACTTAGTTGGGAGTATGTCTCCCTATTGATAGAGATATGTTGTTTACACTACTGTCTCTAACTACTGTGTTCTATTCTTTCTCCCTTTTATATCTATTCCCTCCCCTCTTTCTTTCTCTATATTCGCCTTTTCTCTCATATAAGCTCAAACTGTCATTTTTGAATGCCTCAGAATGTTACGTATATCAATACATATCAGGTTCACCAACACTCTAGAATTTAATGGATAGCCGCTCACGACAAAATTTAAACATTTTCACGCAAAATGCCAAAGGCCTAAATTGCCCCAATAAAAGAAGAATAGCTATCCTAGACTTGCAAAAAAGAGGAGGGCATATATTATTTCTACAGGAAACCCATTTTAAGGGGAAATGTATCCCAAAATATTTCTCCCCGCACTACCCTCAACATTTCCACAGCACTAATCCACACAAAAAAATCAATGGGGTCAGTATTTTAATTCACAAATCGATTCCTTTTACCAAGACACAAGTTATAGGCGATAAAGAAGGCAGGTATTTATGTCTAAAAGGCCTCCTATACGGTAAGCCAATAACTCTAATCAATGTATACGCTCCAAACTCACACCAAGATAAATTCCTAACCTCTGTAGTTGACTTAGCCCTTAAAGATGCTAGGGGATCCCTAATAGTATCAGGAGATTTAAACTTTCCCCTTGACCCTACAGTGGACTGTTCAAACCCTACTACTAGAGCCAAAACACCAAACCTGCATAAAATCTGGCAGAAACTGAAACTCCTCGGCTTACACAATACTTGGAGATACTTTAACCCCCATAAACTGGACTTCACTTTCTTTTCTCACCCCAACCGTAACTATTCTAGACTGGACTATATTCTAGTAGATCACCTAATCCTGTCACATACCACACACTCATCCATAAGCCATACAACATGGTCAGATCACTCCCTCGTTACCTGCACCATACACTGGCCAACAGCCCCTCTCAGGGATTTTCAATGGAGACTTAATGACTCCCTTCTATTGGATCCTGCTCAAAAAGAATTATTTACGGAACATATATCCTCTTACTTCTCCACAAATGCGACTCCAGATATTGCAGTGGGCACCCTCTGGGAAGCTCACAAGAGTACAATAAGAGGTGAGTTTATTAAAACTGCTGCCCAAATTAAAAGGAAAAGTCGAGAAGAGATCAATCTCTTAGCCACAGAAATTGCAGATTTAGATTTTAAACACAAATCTAACCCCGATGATAATTCCACTCTAGAACAGCTCATTTCTAAACGAGAAAAACTCAATTCTAAGTTACATATTAAATCACAAAAACAACTTCTACATCTACAACAAAACTTTTACCGAGAAGGAAACAAATCTGGCAAACTCCTAGCCAGGGCATTAAAACAACAACAACAAAAAACCTATATCCACACCATTAAATCGTCAGATAATAAACAGTTAGAAGACACCAAATCCATAGCCAGAGAATTCAAAAAATTCTATCACAAATTATATAACCTTTTCCCTCACAGAGACCCCCAAAACCATATATTATGTTGTAATAAATACTTAGATAATCTACCCATTCCCAAACTAAACGACGATCAACGTAAACACTTAGACCATCCCATCCAGACATCAGAAGTATTAGAAGCTATAAAACAATTAAAACAAAACAAAGCCCCGGGACCCGATGGTTTTACGGGCTTATATTACAAAACTTTTGCTCCGCTCCTAATCCCACATCTAACAAACTTGTTTAATTCCATAACAGAAGAGTCACCTTTCCCTGACACCATGATGCAGGCCAATATCTCGGTTATAGCTAAACCTGGCAAACCCCCAAACACCCCGGCGAATTTTAGGCCAATATCTCTGTTGAACATAGACCTCAAACTCTACGCAAAGATATTGGCCTCCCGCCTCAACCAAATTCTACCATCCATTATACACCAGGACCAAGTGGGTTTTATACCCCATAGAGAAGCAAAAGACAACACTGTCAAAGTTCTTAACCTACTGGAATACACTACTCAGACCAAGACACCGACTGTTTTTTTATCCACAGACGCTGAAAAAGCTTTTGACCGACTGGACTGGACATACTTACTTTCGACCCTACAACACTTCCATATCCCAGATTCTTTTATCCGAAAGATTCTTGCACTTTACTCAAACCCCACAGCACAGGTCAGGATTAATGGCACTCTTTCAGAGCCCTTTGAGATCCGCAATGGCTCTAGACAGGGGTGTCCCCTCTCACCGCTTCTTTTCATTCTTTCCCTTGAACCTCTGGCTATCAAAATACGTTTAAACAATCAAATCCAAGGAATAACTATCGCTAACCAAACACATAAATTGGCTGTCTTTGCAGACGATATCCTTTTGACCCTTACAGACCCCATAATATCTCTACAACAAGTGATCCCTGAAATAACACAATTTGGGTCAATTTCAAACTTTCTAGTTAACATGACTAAATCAGAATATTTACCCCTAAATTTAACAACTCACACTCTCAATATATTGAAATCAACATGCCCCTTTAAACAACAATCTAAGTTCCTAAAATACCTTGGTATTTGCATCACCCCAAAAATGACAGATCTATGTAGATATAACTATGGTAAGCTAATCACAGAACTCCAAACCCTTACATCCCAATGGCTCCCAAAAAACATATCTTGGCTAGGTAGAATACAAGCTACAAAAATGACCCTCCTACCAAAAATCCTATATATTCTTCAGACTGTTCCAATACCAGGTACGCAAAAAGATTTAGACACCATGCAACGAATTATAAACGACTATATCTGGAAACGCAGGCCCCCACGGATAAATAAAAACACGTTTTTTAAACCCCCTACTGAAGGGGGTCTGGGTGTTCCACATCTCAGATCCTATAAACTTGCCATATCCCTACAAAGAATACATGAATGGTATAAACTAGTTACATCTCCCCAGAAAAGTTGGGTGCAAATTGAGTCTGACCTAGCAACAACATGTAATTTACATTCTGTCTGCTGGAACCCAGCTTTTTTAACAAACACTCCATCTCATCATCCTCACTTTCCAATGGGACTTGGTCTGATTGGAAACAAATCTGCAAAACGTCAAATAAAATATCATTTCGTTACTCACCCCTTACCACACTACTGCTTAACTCAGAGTTCAAGCCAGGTATCACACTGGATTGTAGCTCTAATGTAGACCCCCTGAAGCTCCTTCCTATCCATCTCTTAATAGACGAGGTGGGCAACATCAAAGACAAATCCCAATTGGACTTATTAGGACACCCATTCCTAACATCTTGGTTCCGTGTACACCAAATGAGACATTACATAATGTCACATAGGTTTAGAAGAGAGTTGACCCGTTCACTTACATCATATGAGCAAATATGTACTTCCCAAGTAGCAGTGAAGGGAGTAATTTCCAAAATATACAAACTAGCTGTACAACATCACTACCCAGATATTCCTTCCTATACCAAAAAATGGGATAACGAGCTACATATTCAATCACCTGCAGGGTCCTGGAAAAATAGATTCTCCAATCTTATGCACTCAGGACACTCGGCCCAAGCTAAGGAAAACAGAATTTATGTTTACCTGATAAATTACTTTCTCCAACGGTGTGTCCGGTCCACGGCGTCATCCTTACTTGTGGGATATTCTCTTCCCCAACAGGAAATGGCAAAGAGCCCAGCAAAGCTGGTCACATGATCCCTCCTAGGCTCCGCCTACCCCAGTCATTCGACCGACGTTAAGGAGGAATATTTGCATAGGAGAAACCATATGGTACCGTGGTGACTGTAGTTAAAGAAAATAAATTATCAGACCTGATTAAAAAACCAGGGCGGGCCGTGGACCGGACACACCGTTGGAGAAAGTAATTTATCAGGTAAACATAAATTCTGTTTTCTCCAACATAGGTGTGTCCGGTCCACGGCGTCATCCTTACTTGTGGGAACCAATACCAAAGCTTTAGGACACGGATGAAGGGAGGGAGCAAATCAGGTCACCTAAATGGAAGGCACCACGGCTTGCAAAACCTTTCTCCCAAAAATAGCCTCAGAAGAAGCAAAAGTATCAAACTTGTAAAATTTGGTAAAAGTGTGCAGTGAAGACCAAGTCGCTGCCCTACATATCTGATCAACAGAAGCCTCGTTCTTGAAGGCCCATGTGGAAGCCACAGCCCTAGTGGAATGAGCTGTGATTCTTTCGGGAGGCTGCCGTCCGGCAGTCTCGTAAGCCAATCTGATGATGCTTTTAATCCAAAAAGAGAGAGAGGTAGAAGTTGCTTTTTGACCTCTCCTTTTACCGGAATAAACAACAAACAAGGAAGATGTTTGTCTAAAATCCTTTGTAGCATCTAAATAGAATTTTAGAGCGCGAACAACATCCAAATTGTGCAACAAACGTTCCTTCTTTGAAACTGGTTTCGGACACAGAGAAGGTACGATAATCTCCTGGTTAATGTTTTTGTTAGAAACAACTTTTGGAAGAAAACCAGGTTTAGTACGTAAAACCACCTTATCTGCATGGAACACCAGATAAGGAGGAGAACACTGCAGAGCAGATAATTCTGAAACTCTTCTGGCAGAAGAAATTGCAACTAAAAACAAAACTTTCCAAGATAATAATTTAATATCAACGGAATGCAAGGGTTCAAACGGAACCCCCTGAAGAACTGAAAGAACTAAATTGAGACTCCAAGGAGGAGTCAAAGGTTTGTAAACAGGCTTAATTCTAACCAGAGCCTGAACAAAAGCTTGAACATCTGGCACAGCAGCCAGTTTTTTGTGAAGTAACACCGACAAGGCAGAAATCTGTCCCTTCAGGGAACTTGCAGATAATCCTTTTTCCAATCCTTCTTGAAGGAAGGATAGGATCCTAGGAATCTTAACCTTGTCCCAAGGGAATCCTTTAGATTCACACCAACAGATATATTTTTTCCAAATTTTGTGGTAAATCTTTCTAGTTACAGGCTTTCTGGCCTGAATAAGAGTATCGATAACAGAATCTGAGAACCCTCGCTTCGATAAAATCAAGCGTTCAATCTCCAAGCAGTCAGCTGGAGTGAAACCAGATTCGGATGTTCGAACGGACCCTGAACAAGAAGGTCTCGTCTCAAAGGTAGCTTCCAAGGTGGAGCCGATGACATATTCACCAGATCTGCATACCAAGTCCTGCGTGGCCACGCAGGAGCTATCAAGATCACCGACGCCCTCTCCTGATTGATCCTGGCTACCAGCCTGGGGATGAGAGGAAAGGGCGGGAACACATAAGCTAGTTTGAAGGTCCAAGGTGCTACTAGTGCATCCACTAGAGCCGCCTTGGGATCCCTGGATCTGGACCCGTAGCAAGGAACTTTGAAGTTCTGACGAGAGGCCATCAGATCCATGTCTGGAATGCCCCACAGCTGAGTGACTTGGGCAAAGATTTCCGGATGGAGTTCCCACTCCCCCGGATGCAATGTCTGACGACTCAGAAAATCCGCTTCCCAATTTTCCACTCCTGGGATGTGGATAGCAGACAGGTGGCAGGAGTGAGACTCCGCCCATAGAATGATTTTGGTCACTTCTTCCATCGCTAGGGAACTCCTTGTTCCCCCCTGATGGTTGATGTACGCAACAGTTGTCATGTTGTCTGATTGAAACCGTATGAACTTGGCCCTCGCTAGCTGAGGCCAAGCCTTGAGAGCATTGAATATCGCTCTCAGTTCCAGAATATTTATCGGTAGAAGAGATTCTTCCCGAGACCAAAGGCCCTGAGCTTTCAGGGATCCCCAGACCGCGCCCCAGCCCATCAGACTGGCGTCGGTCGTGACAATGACCCACTCTGGTCTGCGGAATGTCATCCCTTGTGACAGGTTGTCCAGGGACAGCCACCAACGGAGTGAGTCTCTGGTCCTCTGATTTACTTGTATCTTCGGAGACAAGTCTGTATAGTCCCCATTCCACTGACTGAGCATGCACAGTTGTAATGGTCTTAGATGAATGCGCGCAAAAGGAACTATGTCCATTGCCGCTACCATCAACCCGATCACTTCCATGCACTGAGCTATGGAAGGAAGAGGAACGGAATGAAGTATCCGACAAGAGTCTAGAAGTTTTGTTTTTCTGGCCTCTGTTAGAAAAATCCTCATTTCTAAGGAGTCTATAATTGTTCCCAAGAAGGGAACCCTTGTTGACGGGGATAGAGAACTCTTTTCCACGTTCACTTTCCATCCGTGAGATCTGAGAAAGGCCAGGACGATGTCCGTGTGAGCCTTTGCTTGAGGAAGGGACGACGCCTGAATCAGAATGTCGTCCAAGTAAGGTACTACAGCAATGCCCCTTGGTCTTAGCACAGCTAGAAGGGACCCTAGTACCTTTGTGAAAATCCTTGGAGCAGTGGCTAATCCGAAAGGAAGCGCCACGAACTGGTAATGTTTGTCCAGGAATGCGAACCTTAGGAACCGATGATGTTCCTTGTGGATAGGAATATGTAGATACGCATCCTTTAAATCCACCGTGGTCATGAATTGACCTTCCTGGATGGAAGGAAGAATAGTTCGAATGGTTTCCATCTTGAACGATGGAACCTTGAGAAACTTGTTTAAGATCTTGAGATCTAAGATTGGTCTGAACGTTCCCTCTTTTTTGGGAACTATGAACAGATTGGAGTAGAACCCCATCCCATGTTCTCTTAATGGAACAGGATGAATCACTCCCATTTTTAACAGGTCTTCTACACAATGTAAGAATGCCTGTCTTTTTATGTGGTCTGAAGACAACTGAGACCTGTGGAACCTCCCCCTTGGGGGAAGTCCCTTGAATTCCAGAAGATAACCTTGGGAGACTATTTCTAGCGCCCAAGGATCCAGAACATCTCTTGCCCAAGCCTGAGCGAAGAGAGAGAGTCTGCCCCCCACCAGATCCGGTCCCGGATCGGGGGCCAACATTTCATGCAGTCTTGGTAGCAGTGGCAGGTTTCTTGGCCTGCTTTCCTTTGTTCCAGCCTTGCATTGGTCTCCAAGCTGGCTTGGCTTGAGAAGTATTACCCTCTTGCTTAGAGGACGTAGCACCTTGGGCTGGTCCGTTTCTACGAAAGGGACGAAAATTAGGTTTATTTTTTGCCTTGAAAGGCCGATCCTGAGGAAGGGCGTGGCCCTTACCCCCAGTGATATCAGAGATAATCTCTTTCAAGTCAGGGCCAAACAGCGTTTTCCCCTTGAAAGGAATGTTAAGTAGCTTGTTCTTGGAAGACGCATCAGCCGACCAAGATTTCAACCAAAGCGCTCTGCGCGCCACAATAGCAAACCCAGAATTCTTAGCCGCTAAGAAACATGCGGCTGTAGCGACAGGGACAATGCATGAAATTGGTTGTAGAAGGTAACCCTGCTGCACAAACATCTTTTTAAGCAAACCTTCTAATTTTTTATCCATAGGATCTTTGAAAGCACAACTATCCTCTATGGGTATAGTGGTGCGTTTGTTTAAAGTGGAAACCGCTCCCTCGACCTTGGGGACTGTCTGCCATAAGTCCTTTCTGGGGTCGACCATAGGAAACAATTTTTTAAATATGGGGGGAGGGACGAAAGGAATACCTGGCCTCTCCCATTCTTTATTAACAATGTCCGCCACCCGCTTGGGTATAGGAAAAGCTTCTGGGAGCCCCGGCACCTCTAGGAACTTGTCCATTTTACATAGTTTCTCTGGGATGACCAACTTGTCACAATCATCCAGAGTGGATAATACCTCCTTAAGCAGAATGCGGAGATGTTCCAACTTAAATTTAAATGCAATCACATCAGGTTCAGCCTGTTGAGAAATGTTCCCTGAATCAGTAATTTCTCCCTCAGACAAAACCTCCCTGGCCCCATCAGACTGGGTTAGGGGCCCTTCAGAGATATTAATATCAGCGTCGTCATGCTCTTCAGTATCTAAAACAGAGCAGCCGCGCTTACGCTGACAAGTGTTTATTTTGGCTAAAATGTTTTTGACAGAATTATCCATTACAGCCGTTAATTGTTGCATAGTAAGGAGTATTGGCGCGCTAGATGTACTAGGGGCCTCCTGAGTGGGCAAGACTCGTGTAGACGAAGGAGGGAATGATGCAGTACCATGCTTACTCCCCTCACTTGAGGAATCATCTTGGGCATCATTGTCATTATCACATAAATCACATTTATTTAAATGAATAGGAATTCTGGCTTCCCCACATTCAGAACACAGTCTATCTGGTAGTTCAGACATGTTAAACAGGCATAAACTTGATAACAAAGTACAAAAACGTTTTAAAATAAAACCGTTACTGTCACTTTAAATTTTAAACTGAACACACTTTATTACTGCAATTGCGAAAAAACATGAAGGAATTGTTCAAAATTTATCAAATTTTCACCACAGTGTCTTAAAAGTATTGCACACCAAATTTGGAAGCTTTAACCCTTAAAATAACGGAACCGGAGCCGTTTTAAACTTTAACCCCTTTACAGTCCCTGGTATCTGCTTTGCTGAGACCCAACCAAGCCCAAAGGGGAATACGATACCAAATGACGCCTTCAGAAAGTCTTTTCTAAGTATCAGAGCTCCTCTCACATGCGACTGCATGCCATGCCTCTCAAAAACAAGTGCGCCACACCGGCGCGAAAATGAGGCTCTGCTTATGCTTTGGGAAAGCCCCTAAGGAATAAGGTGTCTAATACAGTGCCTGCCGATATTATTATATCAAAATACCCAGATAAAATGATTCCTCAAGGCTAAATATGTGTTAATAATGAATCGATTTAGCCCAGAAAAAGTCTACAGTCTTAATAAGCCCTTGTGAAGCCCTTATTTACGATCGTAATAAACATGGCTTACCGGATCCCATAGGGAAAATGACAGCTTCCAGCATTACATCGTCTTGTTAGAATGTGTCATACCTCAAGCAGCAAGAGACTGCACACTGTTCCCCCAACTGAAGTTAATTGCTCTCAACAGTCCTGTGTGGAACAGCCATGGATTTTAGTTACGGTTGCTAAAATCATTTTCCTCATACAAACAGAAATCTTCATCTCTTTTCTGTTACTGAGTAAATAGTACATACCAGCACTATTTCAAAATAACAAACTCTTGATTGAATAATAAAAACTACAGTTAAACACTAAAAAACTCTAAGCCATCTCCGTGGAGATGTTGCCTGTACAACGGCAAAGAGAATGACTGGGGTAGGCGGAGCCTAGGAGGGATCATGTGACCAGCTTTGCTGGGCTCTTTGCCATTTCCTGTTGGGGAAGAGAATATCCCACAAGTAAGGATGACGCCGTGGACCGGACACACCTATGTTGGAGAAACAAATATTAAACTAATGATGAGGTGGTATCTTACCCCCGCCAGAATTAAATACATATATAAACACTCCTCAGGATCCTGCTGGAGGGGGTGCTCTCAAAGAGGTCACCTCTCTCATATTTGGTGGGATTGTGATAATATCAAAACTTACTGGATGTCTATTTTTACACATATTAACAAAATTTTAAACACCCAACTTATACCTAGTCCAGAGCTTATAATGTTGAGCCACCCCGCTGAAATTACCTGTAAAATAAGAAAGCATCTGTTCCACATATTACTCAACGCAGCTAACCAGCTAATACCGAGAAAATGGAAGTCAGCAGTCACTCCTACCATATCAGAATGGATAGCCTTGGTGGAAAAAAACCTTTTGCTAGAAAGATTTCACTACTTAAAACTGAACCAATTAGCACTCTACCATGACTTAATGTTTATATGGGAATCATACAAATTCAGTAGATAACACTAGTAACATTACTTGATGGCGCCACTACAGATTCTTGAGAGCATAAAATGACAACACCATTAAGCTATACCACCTTCTTTCTTTTCCCACTCTTTTCTCTTTTCTCATTCTATTTCTACTTATTATAAAGAGCATGAGACAAAATACCACGGATATATAATCTCAAATTGCATTCATGGCACTGAACTGTTGAGAATTGAACTACGGATGCCTCCCCATTTTGAAAACTTGGGAACGTATAAACTGAATACACTTGGACTTAGATACTCTGTGACCCCAAGGTCCTTAGCAAAAATGTGCAGAGACTTGAAGCTAGGGGCATCCTGAAAATTTTTTATTTTGTATCAATGTGCATATCAATAATCTAATTGTATTACATCTCACTTGATCTCTGCCTTTATTGTTATTGTAATGTTGTAAAATTTAATAAAAACTAATATATAAAAAAAAAAAAGATGTATCGAGTCCACGGATTCATCATTACTTGTGGGATACCAATACCAAAGCTTTAGGACACGGATGAAGGGAGGAACAAGACAGAGACCTTAAACGGAATGCACCACTGCTTGTAGAACCTTTCTCCCAAAAATAGCCTCCGAAGAAGCAAAAGTATCAAATTTGTAAAATTTGGAAAAAGTATGAAGCGAAGACCAAGTCGCCGCATTACAAATCTGTTCAACAGAAGCCTCATTTTTAAAAGCCATGTGGAAGCCACAGCTCTAGTAGAATGTGCAGTAATTCTTTCAGGAGACTGTTGGCCAGCAGTCTCATAAGCCAAACGGATGATGCTTTTCAGCCAAAAGGAAAGAGAGGTAGCCGTAGCCTTCTGACTTCTCCGCTTACCAGAATAAACAACAAACAATGAAGATGTTTGACGGAAATCTTTAGTTGCTTGTAAGTAGAACTTTAAAGCACAAACCACATCAAGATTGTGCAACAGACGTTCCTTCTTTGAAGAAGGATTAGGACACAGTGAAGGAACAACAATCTCTTGATTGATATTCTTATAAGAAACAACCTTAGGAAGAAACCCAGGTTTGGTACGCAAAACCACCTTATCTGCATGGAAAATAGGATAAGGGGAAATCACACTGTAAAGCATATAGCTCAGAAACTCTTCGAGCCGAAGAGATAGCTACTAAAAACAAAACTTTCCAAGATAGAAGCTTAATATCCATGGAATGCATAGGTTCAAAGGGAACCCCTTGAAGAACTTTAAGAACTAAATTTAGGCTCCATGGCGGAGCAACAGGTTTAAATACAGGCTTTTGTGTAGAAGAATAGACAAAGCAGATATTTGTCCTTATAAGGAACTAGCTGATAATCCCTTCTCCAAACCTTCTTGGAGAAAAGACAATATTCTAGGAATCCTAATCTTACTCCAGGAGTAACCTTATGATTCACACCAATAAAGATATTTGCGCCAAATCTTATGATAGATCTTCCTGGTGACAGGCTTTCTAGCCAGAATCAGGGTATCAATGACCGACTCAGAGAAACCACGCTTTGATAGAATCAGGTGTTCAATCTCCAAGCAGTCAGACGCAGAGAAAACAGAATTTATGCTTACCTGATAAATTACTTTCTCCAACAGTGTGTCCGGTCCACGGCGTCATCCTTACTTGTGGGAATATCTCTTCCCCAACAGGAAATGGCAAAGAGTCCCAGCAAAGCTGGCCATATAGTCCCTCCTAGGCTCCGCCCACCCCAGTCATTCGACCAACGGACAGGAGGAAAAATATAGGAGAAACCATATGGTACCGTGGTGACTGCAGTTAGAGAAAATAATTCATCAGACCTGATTAAAAAACCAGGGCGGGCCGTGGACCGGACACACCGTTGGAGAAAGTAATTTATCAGGTAAGCATAAATTCTGTTTTCTCCAACATTGGTGTGTCCGGTCCACGGCGTCATCCTTACTTGTGGGAACCAATACCAAAGCTTTAGGACACGGATGAAGGGAGGGAGCAAATCAGGTTACCTAAACGGAAGGCACCACGGCTTGCAAAACCTTTCTCCCAAAAATAGCCTCCGAAGAAGCAAAAGTATCAAATTTGTAAAATTTGGCAAAAGTGTGCAGTGAAGACCAAGTCGCTGCCTTACATATCTGATCAACAGAAGCCTCGTTCTTGAAGGCCCATGTGGAAGCCACAGCCCTAGTGGAGTGAGCTGTGATTCTTTCAGAAGGCTGCCGTTCGGCAGTCTCGTAAGCCAATCGGATGATGCTTTTAAGCCAAAAGGAAAGAGAGGTAGAAGTCGCTTTTTGACCTCTCCTTTTACCAGAATATACGACAAACAGAGAAGATGTTTGTCTGAAATCTTTTGTAGCTTCTAAATAGAATTTTAGAGCACGGACTACGTCCAAATTGTGTAACAAACGTTCCTTCTTTGAAACTGGATTCGGACACAAAGAAGGTACAACTATCTCCTGGTTTTTTTTTTTAGAAACAACCTTTGGAAGAAAACCAGGCTTAGTACGCAAAACCACCTTATCTGCATGGAACACCAGATAGGGCGGAGAACACTGCAGAGCAGATAACTCTGAAACTCTTCTAGCAGAAGAAATAGCAACCAAAAACAAAACTTTCCAAGATAACTTAATATCTATGGAATGTAGAGGTTCAAACGGAACCCCTTGAAGAACTGAAAGAACTAGATTTAAACTCCAGGGAGGAGTCAAAGGTCTGTAAACAGGCTTGATCCTAACCAAAGCCTGAACAAATGCTTGAACATCTGGCATAGCTGCCAGTCGTTTGTGTAGTAAGACAGATAAAGCAGAAATCTGTCCCTTTAGAGAACTCGCAGATAATCCTTTATCCAAACCTTCTTGCAGAAAGGAAAGAATCTTAGGAATTTTTATCTTATTCCATGGGAATCCCTTGGATTCACACCAGCAGATATATCTTTTCCATATTTTATGGTAAATCTTTCTAGTTACCGGTTTTCTGGCCTGAACCAGAGTATCTATCACAGAATCTGAAAACCCACGCTTTGATAGAATCAAGCGTTCAATCTCCAAGCCGTCAGCTGGAGGGAGACCAGATTTGGATGTTTGAATGGACCCTGAACAAGAAGGTCCTGTCTCAAAGGTAGCTTCCATGGTGGAACCGATGACATATTCACCAGGTCTGCATACCAAGTCCTGCGTGGCCACGCAGGGGCTATCAAGATCACCGAGGCCCTCTCCTGTTTGATCCTGGCTACCAGCCTGGGAATGAGAGGAAACGGTGGGAACACATAAGCTAGGTTGAAGGTCCAAGGCGCTACTAGTGCATCCACTAGAGTCGCCTTGGGATCCCTGGATCTGGACCCGTAGCAAGGAACCTTGAAGTTCTGACGAGACGCAATCAGATCTATGTCTGGAATGCCCCATAATTGAGTCAACTGGGCAAAAATCTCCGGGTGGAGTTCCCACTCCCCCGGATGGAATGTCTGACGACTCAGATAATCCGCTTCCCAGTTTTCCATACCTGGGATGTGGATCGCAGATAGATGGCAGGAGTGATTCTCCGCCCATTGTATTATTTTGGTCACTTCTTTCATCGCCAGGGAACTCCTTGTTCCCCCCTGATGATTGATATACGCAACAGTCGTCATGTTGTCTGATTGGAATCTTATGAATCTGGCCTTTGCAAGCTGAGGCCAAGCCCTGAGAGCATTGAATATCGCTCTTAGTTCCAGAATGTTTATCGGGAGAAGAGACTCTTCCCGAGACCATAGTCCCTGAGCTTTCAGGGATTCCCAGACCGCACCCCAGCCCACTAGACTGGCGTCGGTCGTGACAATGACCCACTCTGGTCTGCGGAAGCTCATTCCCTGGGATAGGTGGTCCAGGGATATCCACCAACGGAGTGAATCTCTGGTCTTCTGATCTACTTGAATCACTGGAGACAAGTCTGTATAGTCCCCATTCCACTGTTTCAGCATGCACAGTTGTAATGGTCTTAAATGAATTCGCGCAAAAGGAACTATGTCCATTGCTGCAACCATCAACCCTACTACTTCCATGCACTGAGCTATGGAAGGACGTGGAACAGAATGAAGAACTTGACAAGCGCTTAGAAGTTTTGACTTTCTGACATCTGTCAGAAAAATCCTCATTTCTAAGGAATCTATTATTGTTCCCAAGAAGGGAACTCTTGTTGACGGAGACAGAGAACTTTTTTCTATGTTCACCTTCCATCCGTGAGATCTGAGAAAGGCCAGAACGATGTCTGTATGAGCCTTTGCTTTTGACAGGGAACGACGCTTATATTAGAATGTCGTCCAAGTATGGTACTACTGCAATGCCCCTCGGTCTTAGAACTGCTAGAAGGGACCCGAGTACCTTTGTGAAAATCCTTGGAGCAGTGGCTAATCCGAATGGGAGGGCCACAAACTGGTAATGTTTGTCCAGAAAGGCGAACCTTAGGAACTGATGATGTTCTTTGTGGATAGGAATATGTAGGTACGCATCCTTTAGATCCACGGTAGTCATAAATTGACCTTCCTGGATAGTGGGTAGAATCGTTCGAATGGTTTCCATTTTGAACGATGGTACCCTGAGAAATTTGTTTAGGATCTTCAGATCCAAAATTGGTCTTAAGGTTCCCTCTTTTTTGGGGAACTACGAACAGATTTGAGTAAAATCCCATTCCTTGTTCCGTCATTGGAACTGGGTGTATCACTCCCATCTTTAACAGGTCTTCTACACAATGTAAGAACGCCTGTCTCTTTATTTGGTTTGAGGATAAGTGAGACATGTGGAACCTTCCCCTTGGGGGTAGTTACTTGAATTCCAGAAGATAACCCTGAGAAACTATTTCTAGCGACCAGGGATCCTGAACATCTCTTACCCAAGCCTGAGCAAAGAGAGAGAGTCTGCCCCCCACTAGATCCGGTCCCGGATCGGGGGCTACTCCTTCATGCTGTTTTGTTAGCGGTAGCAGGCTTCTTGGTCTGCTTACCCTTGTTCCAGCCTTGCATCGGTTTCCAGGCTGGTTTGGACTGTGAGGTATTACCCTCTTGCTTAGAGGATGCAGAATTAGAGGCCGGTCCGTTCCTGAAATTACGAAAGGAACGAAAATTAGACTAAATTAGACCTTGAAAGGCCTATCTTGTGGGAGGGCGTGGCCCTTTCCCCCAGTGATGTCTGAGATAATCTCTTTCAATTCTGGTCCAAAGAGAGTTTTACCCTTGAAGGGGATGCTAAGCAATTTTGTCTTGGATGATACATCCGCTGACCAAGACTTTAGCCAAAGCGCTCTGCGCGCCACAATTGCAAACCCTGAATTTTTCACCGCTAATCTAGCTAATTGCAAAGCGGCATCTAAAATAAAAGAGTTAGCCAACTTAAGTGTGTGAACTCTGTCCATAACCTCCTCATATGGAGTCTCTCTACTGAGCGACTTTTCTAGTTCCTCGAACCAGAACCACGCTGCTGTAGTGACAGGAACAATGCACGAAATGGGTTGTAGAAGGTAACCTTGCTGTACAAAAATCTTTTTAAGCAAACCTTCCAATTTTTTATCCATAGGATTTTTGAAAGCACAACTATCCTCGATAGGAATAGTAGTGTGCTTGTTTAGAGTGGAAACTGCCCCCTCGACCTTAGGGACTGTCTGCCATAAGTCCTTTCTGGGGTCGACCATAGGAAATAATTTCTTAAATATAGGAGGGGGAACAAAAGGTATGCCGGCCTTCTCCCACTCCTTATTCACTATGTCCGCCACCCGCTTGGGTATAGGAAAAGCGTCGGGGTGCACCGGAACCTCTAGGAACTTGTCCATCTTGCATAATTTTTCTGGAATGACCAAGTTGTCACAATCATCCAGAGTAGATAATACCTCCTTAAGCAGTGCGCGGAGATGTTCTAATTTAAATTTAAATGTCACAACATCAGGTTCAGCCTGTTGAGAAATTTTTCCTGAATCTGAAATTTCCCCATCTGACAAAACCTCCCTCATGGCCCCTTCAGATTGGTGTGAGGGTATGACAGAACAATTATCATCAGCGCCCTCCTGCTCTTCAGTGTTTAAAACAGAGCAATCGCGCTTTCTCTGATATGCAGGCATTTTGGATAAAATATTTGCTATGGAGTTATCCATTACAGCCGTCAATTGTTGCATGGTAATAAGCATTGGCGCGCTAGAAGTACTAGGGGCCTCCTGCGTGGGCAAAACTGGTGTAGACACAGGAGATGATGTAGAACCATGTCTACTCCCTTCATCTGAGGAATCATCTTGGGCAATTTCATTATCTGTGGCAGTACTGTCCTTACTTTGTTTGGACGCTATGGCACAATTATCACACAATTTTGAAGGGGGAGACACATTGGCTTTCATACATATAGAACATAGCTTATCTGAAGGCACAGACATGTTAAACAGGCTTAAACTTGTCAAAGCACAAAAACCGTTTTAAAACAAAACCGTTACTGTCTCTTTAAATTTTAAACAGAGCACACTTTATTACTGAATATGTGAAAAAATATGAAGGAATTGTTCAAAATTTACCAAAATTTCACCACAGTGTCATAAAGCATTAAAAGTATTGCACACCAATTTTCAGAGCTTTAACCCTTAAAATAACGAAACCGGAGCCAGTTACAGATTTAACCCCTATACAGTCCCAGCTACAGCCTTTGCTGTGACTTTACCAAGCCCAGAGGGGAATACGATACCAAATGACGCCTTCTAGGAACTTTTCCAACTACTGTCAGTTCCTCACACATGCATCTGCATGTCTTGCTCTCAAAAACAACTGTGCAGTAATGGCGCGAAAATGAGGCTCAGCCTACAACTGGGAAGGCCCTTCCTGACTGGAAAAGGTGTCTAACATAGTGCCTAGGGTTGTCAGGTGTCCGTTATTACACCGGACTGTCCGGTATTTCAGGCTACTGCCCGGTAATTTTATTTTTAAAAAACCGGACATAGCCTTTGGTAGTTTTCTTTAATTTTTTTCTAGTGTGTGTGACCTGCTTTACCCAACACTGTAACTCACTGTCAACTCAGGCTCTGCTCAGCTGATCGCCCGGATCATCATCTTTCTGATCCAGGCTGACAGTATGCAGAGCCGGAGTTGCAGTCAGACCCTCTGCGCTGCCTGCCAGGCTGCACACGCACCCATCTGCCTCCTGTAAGTGTAATAACGGCAGTCTTGCTGTGGGCGTGGCCTGTGTCGGACCAACGTCGTCACGTGATCACGCGAGTCACGTGAGCGTGACGTCACGTCAGTCTGATAGCAACTAGCAAGAAGAGAAGACCCACTCAGTGTATGCTGCGCAGAGTGACTGAGTAGGATAGTGAGGTTTTCTCTGACTGAGTCAGTAAGAAATTAAATAGTGCGTGCCCACTGCCCAGCCAAGGGAAATTGGGAATAGACTTTGTCACTTTGTGTGTGACAGTGAGTGACTGACTGTTATTTAACAGTGTATGCCAGTCTCATTCAAGTTCATAAATAATCTAAATCCATTGATGAAGCAGCAGCCAGGGAGGGACTGAGAGTAACTCAGACAGTGAGACAGTTAGCTGAGCCTGTTACATTAATAAAACAATAAGGTATGTCACTCTGTCTTTTTTAATAATTGTTATTATATCACCACCACCATCAAAACAAATACATATACAATTTATATAAGTATATTTAATTTTATATGTATAATATAATATTGTGTATATATATATATATATATATATATATATATATATATATATATATATATATATATATATATATATATATATACATATATACACACACACAAACACACACATATATATTATATATACACGCACATATATATATATATATATATATATATATATACACACACACACATACATACATACATAATGAGCCAATCAAATACAGATGTAGGTGTGTCACTAATCAATCTTACGCTGTACAATGAGCCAATCAAATAAAATACAGATAACTGTAACCAATAACACACATTTATACTGTATTTATATGTATATTATATATACACACACACACACAACTATCTATGTATATATCTTTTTTGTATGTGATGTATACAGTGTATATATTGTATTGTGTGTTTATAAATAAATATATATATATATATATATATATATATTTTTTTTTTTATCTTTTTCAGTAAATTTCACCGCAAACTAATAAAACCCCCCCCCCGCCCGCAGTTTTTTTTCTTGGGTGTTCGGTATTTTTGTGAAGGACACCTGGCAACCCTAAACGTTACCCAAGTTTATAAATGTGAATTATCAGCATAAACATGTATAAAATGTCCAAATAAAGCAATCGATTTAGCCCATAAAAGTGTCTACCAGTTTTATAGCCCATATTAAGCCCTTTATTCTGTTTGAGACTAAGAAAATGGCTTACCGGTCCCCATGAGGGGAAATGACAGCCTTCCAGCATTACACAGTCTTGTTAGACATATGGCTAGTCATACCTTAAGCAGAAAAGTCTGCTAACTGTTTCCCCCAACTGAAGTTACTTCATCTCAACAGTCCTATGTGGAAACAGCAAGTTACTGTCTGCTAAAATCATCTTCCTCTTACAAACAGAAATCTTCATCCTTTTTCTGTTTCAGAGTAAATAGTACATACCAGCACTATTTTAAAATAACAAACTCTTGATAGTAGAATAAAAAAACTACAACTAAACACCACATACTCTTAACCATCTCCGTGGAGATGTTGCCTGTGCAGCGGCAAAGAGAATGACTGGGGTGGGCGGAGCCTAGGAGGGACTATATGGCCAGCTTTGCTGGGACTCTTTGCCATTTCCTGTTGGGGAAGAGATATTCCCACAAGTAAGGATGACGCCGTGGACCGGACACACCAATGTTGGAGAAATTAGATTTTGATGCGTGAACAGACCTTGGATTAGAAGGTCCTGCCTCATTGGCAGAATCCATGGTAGAACCGAGGACATGTCTACTAGGTCTGCATACCAAGTCCTGCGTGGCCACGCAGGTGCTATCAGAATCACCGAAGCTCTCTCCTGCTTGATTCTGGCAACCAGACGTAGAAGGAGAGGAAATACATAGGCCAGATTGAAGGACCAAGGCACTGCTAGAGCATCTATCAGTACCGCCTTGGGATCCCGGGACCAGGACCCGTAACGAGAAAGTTTGGCATTCTGACGGGACGCCATCAGATCCAATTCTGGTGTGCCCCATAGCTGAATCAGCTGGGCAAATACCTCAGGATGGAGTTCCCACTCCCCCAGATGAAAAGTCTAACAACTTAGGAAATCCGCCTCCCAGTTCTCTACTCCTGGGATGTGGATTCCTGAGAGATGGCAAGAGTGATCATCTGCCCATCGGATTATTTTGGTTACCTCCATCATCGCTAGAGAACTCCTTGTTCCTCCTTGATGATTGATATAAGCTACAGTCGTGATGTTGAAACCTGATGAATTTGGCAGCAGCAAGCTGAGCCCACGCCTGAAGCGCATTGAATATCGCTCTCAGTTCTAGAATATTTATCGGGAGAAGAGATTCCACCCGAGACCATAAGCCCTGTGCTTTCAGGGAGTTCCAGACTGCATCCCAGCCCAGCAGGCTGGCATCTGTCGTTACAATGAGCCACTCTGGCCTTCGGAAACACATTTCCTGAGACAGGTGGTCCTGAGTCAACCACCAGAGAAGAGAATCTCTGGTCTCCTGGTCCAGATGCAGTTGAGGAGACAAATCTGCATAATCCCATTCCACTGTTTGAGCATGCATACTTGTAGTGGTCTGAGGTGAAGGCTATGTCCATTGCCGCTACCATGAGTCCGATTACCTCCATATACTGAGCCACTGATGGCAAGTGGTTAAGAGCTTTGATTTTCTGACCGCCGTCAGAAATATTTTCATTTCTACCGAGTCTATCAGAGTCCCTAGGAAGGAAACTCTTATAAGAGGGAAGAGAGAACTCTTTTTTATGTTCACCGTCCACCCGTGAGATCTCAGAAAAGCCAACACAATGTACGTGTGAGACTTGGATAGCTGGAAAGTTGACGCCTGAAATAAGATGTTGTCTAGATAAAGGCGCCACTGCTATGCCCCGTGGTCGTAAAACCCCCAGAAGGGACCCTAGCACCCTTGTGAAAATTCTGTGAATAGGGATGTGTAGATACGCATCCTTTAAGTCCACGGTGGTCATATATTGACCCTCCTGGATCAGAGGTAGAATAGACCGAATAGTCTCCATCTTGAATGATGGAACTTTGAGGAACTTGTTTAGAATTTTGAGATCCAAGATTGAGCTGAAAGTTCCCTCTTTTTTGGAAACCACAAACAGGTTTGAGTAAAAACCTAGCCACTGTTCCTCTTTTGGGACTGGGCGGATCACCCCCATGGGTATTCTAGGTATTCTACACAGCGTAAGAACGCCTCTCTCTTTGTCTGTTTACAGACAAATCGAGAAATGTGGAAAGTCCCCCTTGGAAGAGAGTCTTTGAATTCCAGAAAATATCCCTGGGACACAATTTCTAAAACCCAGGGATCGTGAACATCTCTTGCCCAAGCCTGAGCGAAGAGAGAGAGTCTGCCCTCTACTAGATCCGGTCCTGGATCGGGGGCTACCCCTTCGTGCTGTCTTAGAGGCAGCTGCAAGCTTCTTGACCTGTTTACCCTTGTTCCAAGCCTGGTAAGGTCTCCAGACTGACTTGGATTGGGCAAAATTCCCCTCACGCTTTGCAGCAGAGGAAGCTGAAGCGGGACCACTCTTGAAATTCCAAAAGGACCGAAAATTATTTTGTTTGGTCCTCATCTTATTTGATATATCCTGAGGGAGGGCATGACCTTTCCCTCCAGTGATGTCTGAAATAATCTGTTTCAGTTCAGGCCCGAATAGGGTCTTTCCTTTGAAAGGGATGTTCAAAAGTTTAGATTTAGATGACACATCAGCAGACCAGGATTTAAGCCATAACGCCCTGCGTGCTAAAATGGCAAAACCTGAATTTTTTGCCGCTAATTTAGCCAGTTGAAAAGCGGCATCTGTAATAAAAGAATTAGCCAATTTAAGGACCTTAATTCTGTCCAAAATTTCTTCTAATGGAGTCTCCATCTGAAGAGCCTCTTCTAGAGCCTCAAACCAGAAAGCAGCTGCAGTAGTTGCAGGAACAATGCACGCAATAGGTTGAAGAAGAAAACCTTGATGAACAAAAATTTTCTTCAGGAGACCCTCTAATTTTTTATCCATAGGATCTTTGAAAGCACAACTGACTTCAATAGGTATAGTGGTACGTTTAGAGTAGAAATAGCTCCCTCCACCTTAGGAACTGTCTGCCACGAGTCCCGCATGGTGTCAGATATGGGAAACATTTTCTCAAAAACAGGAGGTGGAATGAACGGAATACCTGGTCTATCCCACTCCTTAGCAATAATATTCACAATCCTCTTAGGGACTGGAAAAAAAACCATCAGTGTAAACAGGAACCTCTAAGTATTTATCCATCTTACACAATTTCTCTGGGACCACTATAGGGTCACAATCATCTAGAGCCGCTAATACCTCCCTGAGCAATAAGCGGAAGTGATGAAGCTTAAATTTAAAGGCCGTCATATCAGAATCTGTCTGAGGAAGCGTCCTTCCTGAATCAGAAATTTCTCCCTCAGATAACAAATCCCTCACCCCTACTTCAGAGCATTGTGAGGGCATATCAGATACGGCTACTAAAGCGTCAGACTGCTCAGCATTTTTCCTTAACCCAGAGCTGTCCCGCTTTCCTTTGTAAACCAGGCAGTTAGGATAAAACCTCTGTGAGGGTTGTATTCATAACTGTGGCCATGTCTTGTAAAATAAATGAATTTGACGCACTAGAGGTACTTGGCATCACTTGTGCGGGCGTTACTGGTTGTGACACTTGGGGAGAGCTAGATGGCGAACCCTCATTTACTTCTGACTGAGAATCATCTATTGCTCTATTTTTAAGTGCTAATATATGTTCTTTATAGTTTATAGACATATCAGTACAATTGGGACACATTCTAAGAGGGGGTACCACAATGGCTTCCAAACATATTGAACAAGGATTTTCCTTAGTGTCAGACATGTTAAACAGGCTAGTAATGTAACAAGCAAGCTTGGAAAACACTGTAATCAAAGTAAATAACACTTAGAAATAAAACGGTAGTGTGCCTTTAAGAGAAAAAAATCTGCACAAATTCTGCAAAACAGTGTAAAAAAGCAGTAAACATAACCAAATTTTTACAGTAGTATCATATAGCCTTAGTAACTTTGCACAGCTATGCAAATAAACAATTAACCCCTTAATGGCAAAACCGGATTGAAAAAACATCAAAACCGGTAAAAAAAAAAAAAAAAAAAAAAGACTTTCAGCACTTTGCCACAGCTCTGCTGTGGCTCCTACCTGCCCTTCAGAACGATTTGTGGGGGCAAAAAAACTTTTTACAGCCCTCAAACACGGCAGGAACCTCTGGAGAAGCAGTTAGAAGTCTCAGAGGAAAAGAAACTGCACAACTGAGGCGCGAAAATAGGCCCCTCCCACCTCACTCAATGTTTTGAGGCCTAACAGACAAACACTAGAGTGTCTCTAAATTAACCATGTGGGTTAGAAAACTCAAAAACAAGCCACAATGACCCCTTTAGTCCCATAAAAAAAAAACGTTATAATTGCATCATTCACTGAATAAACAAAAACGTTTTTACCAAACAGTGTCACCAGTAACTAATGAGCCTTTTATGCAAGCTGAAATTCCTATCCAAGTGTCTGAATACAGCTTACCCTTCCCTCATGGGGATATTGCCAGCCTTTTCTAGAAATAGCATAGTCTGTCTAGAAAAATATAGACTGAACATACCTTAATGCAGTTTAGCCTGCAAACTGTTCCCCAACTGAAGTTTTCCTGTACTCTTCAGCCCTTGTGAGAACAGCAGTGGATCTTAGTTACAAAGTGCTAAGATCATCATCCTCCTTGCAGAAATCTTCATCCCTTTTCTGCCAGAGAGTAAATAGTACACACCGGTACCATTTAAAAATAAACTTTTACTTGAGAAAATAAAAACCATTTTTGTCACCACGCTCCTCTTTGCCCTTCCTAGCAGTTAAGCAGGCAGAGAGAATGACTGGGGGGGGGGGGGAGCTAAGGGGGGAGCTATATATGCAGATCTGCTGTGGGTGCTCTCTCTGCCACTTCCTGTAGGGGAGGAGAATATCCCACAAGTAAGGATGAATCCGTGGACTCGATACATCACAAGAGAAAAACAGAATTTATGTTTACCTGATAAATTACTTTCTCCAACGGTGTGTCCGGTCCACGGCGTCATCCTTACTTGTGGGATATTCTCTTCCCCAACAGGAAATGGCAAAGAGCCCAGCAAAGCTGGTCACATGATCCCTCCTAGGCTCCGCCTACCCCAGTCATTCGACCGACATTAAGGAGGAATATTTGCATAGGAGAAACCATATGATACCGTGGTGACTGTAGTTAAAGAAAATAAATCATCAGACCTGATTAAAAAACCAGGGCGGGCCGTGGACCGGACACACCGTTGGAGAAAGTAATTTATCAGGTAAACATAAATTCTGTTTTCTCCAACATAGGTGTGTCCGGTCCACGGCGTCATCCTTACTTGTGGGAACCAATACCAAAGCTTTAGGACACGGATGAAGGGAGGGAGCAAATCAGGTCACCTAAATGGAAGGCACCACGGCTTGCAAAACCTTTCTCCCAAAAAATAGCCTCAGAAGAAGCAAAAGTATCAAACTTGTAAAAATTTGGTAAAAGTGTGCAGTGAAGACCAAGTCGCTGCCCTACATATCTGATCAACAGAAGCCTCGTTCTTGAAGGCCCATGTGGAAGCCACAGCCCTAGTGGAATGAGCTGTGATTCTTTCAGGAGGCTGCCGTCCGGCAGTCTCGTAAGCCAATCTGATGATGCTTTTAATCCAAAAAGAGAGAGAGGTAGAAGTTGCTTTTTGACCTCTCCTGTTACCAGAATAAACAACAAACAAGGAAGATGTTTGTCTAAAATCCTTTGTAGCATCTAAATAGAATTTTAGAGCGCGAACAACATCCAAATTGTGCAACAAACGTTCCTTCTTCGAAACTGGTTTCGGACCCAAAGAAGGCACGACTATCTCCTGGTTACTGTTTTTGTTAGAAACAACTTTTGGAAGAAAACCAGGTTTAGTACGTAAAACCACCTTATCTGCATGGAACACCAGATAAGGAGGAGAACACTGCAGAGCAGATAATTCTGAAACTCTTCTAGCGGAAGAAATTGCAGCCAAAAACAAAACTTTCCAAGATAATAACTTAATATCAACGGAATGTAAGGGTTCAAACGGAACCCCCTGAAGAACTGAAAGAACTAAGTTGAGACTCCAAGGAGGAGTCAAAGGTTTGTAAACAGGCTTGATTCTAACCAGAGCCTGAACAAAGGCTTGAACATCTGGCACAGCTGCCAGCTCTTTGTGAAGTAACACAGACAAGGCAGAAATCTGTCCCTTCAAGGAACTTGCAGATAATCCTTTCTCCAATCCTTCTTGAAGAAAGGATAGAATCCTAGGAATCTTTACCTTGTCCCAAGGGAATCCTTTAGATTCACACCAACAGATATATTTTTTCCATATTTTGTGGTAAATTTTTCTAGTTACAGGCTTTCTGGCCTGAACAAGAGTATCAATAACAGAATCTGAGAACCCTCGCTTTGATAAGATCAAGCGTTCAATCTCCAAGCAGTCAGCTGGAGTAGGACCAGATTCGGATGTTCGAACGGACCTTGAACAAGAAGGTCTCGTCTCAAAGGTAGCTTCCATGGTGAAGCCGATGACATATTCACCAGATCTGCCTACCAAGTCCTGCGTGGTTACGCAGGAGCTATCAAGATCACCTACGCCCTCTCCTGATTGATCCTGGCTACCAGCCTGGGGATGAGAGGAAACGGCGGGAATACATAAGCTAGGTTGAAGGTCCAAGGTGCTACTAGTGCATCTACTAGAGTCGCCTTGGGATCCCTGGATCTGGACCCGTAGCAAGGAACCTTGAAGTTCTGACGAGAGGCCATCAGATCCATGTCTGGAATGCCCCACAGTTGAGTGATTTGGGCAAAGATTTCCGGATGGAGTTCCCACACCCCCGGATGCAATGTCTGACGAATCAGAAAATCCGCTTCCCAAGTTTCCACTCCTGGGATGTGGATTGCAGACAGGTGGCAGGAGCGAGTCTCCGCCCATTGAATGATTTTGGTCACTTCTTCCATCGCCAGGGAACTCCTTGTTCCCCCCTGATGGTTGATGTACGCAACAGTCGTCATGTTGTCTGATTGAAACCGTATGAACTTGGCCCTCGCTAGCTGAGGCCAAGCCTTGAGAGCATTGAATATCGCTCTCAGTTCCAGAATATTTATCGGTAGAAGAGATTCTTCCCGAGACCAAAGACCCTGAGCTTTCAGGGATCCCCAGACCGCGCCCCAGCCCATCAGACTGGCGTCGGTCGTGACAATGACCCACTCTGGTCTGCGGGAGGTCACCCCTAGCGACAGGTTGTCCAGGGACAGCCACCAACGGAGTGAGTCTCTGGTCCTCTGATTTACTTGTATCTTCGGAGACAAGTCTGTATAGTCCCCAATCCACTGACTGAGCATACACAATTGAAATGGTCTTAGATGAATGCGCGCAAAAGGAACTATGTCCATTGCCGCTACCATCAAACCTATCACTTCCATGCACTGTGCTATGGAAGGAAGAGGAACGGAAGGAAGTATCCGACAAGAGTTTAGAAGTTTTGTTTTTCTGGTCTCTGTCAGAAAAATCCTCATTTCTAAGGAGTCTATTATTGTTCCCAAGAAGGGAACTCTTGTCGACGGAGATAGAGAACTCTTTTCCACGTTCACTTACCATCCGTGAGATCTGAGAAAGGCCAGGACTATGTCCGTGTGAGCCTTTGCTTGAGGAAGGGACGACGCTTGAATCAGAATGTCGTCCAAGTAAGGTACTACAGCAATGCCCCTTGGTCTTAGCACCGCCAGAAGGGACCCTAGTACCTTTGTGAAAATCCTTGGAACAGTGGCTAATCCGAAAGGAAGCGCCACGAACTGGTAATGCTTGTCCAGGAATGCGAACCTTAGGAACCGATGATGTTCCTTGTGGACAGGAATATGTAGATACGCATCCTTTAAATCCACCGTGGTCAAGAATTGACCTTTCTGGATGGAAGGATTGTTCGAATGGTTTCCATTTTGGACGATGGAACCTTGAGAAACTTGTTTAGGATCTTGAGATCTAAGATTGGTCTGAACGTTCCCTCTTTTTTGGGAACTACGAACAGATTGGAGTAGAACCCCATCCCTCGTTCTTTTAATGGAACAGGATGAATCACTTCCAGAAGATAACCTTGGAAGACTATTTCTAGCGCCCAAGGATCCAGAACATCTCTTGCCCAAGCCTGAGTGAAGAGAGAGAGTCTGCCCCCCACCAAATCCGGTCCCGGATCGGGGGCCCGCATCTCATGCTGTCTTGGGAGCAGTGGCAGGTTTCTTGGCCTGCTTTCCTTTGTTCCAGCCTTGCCTTGGTCTCCAGGCTGGATTGGCTTGAGAAGTATTACCCTCCTGCTTAGAGGACGTAGCACTTGGGGCTGGTCCGTTTCTGCGAAAGGGACGAAAATTAGGTTTATTTTTGGCCTTGAAAGACCTATTCTGAGGAAGGGCGTGGCCCTTGCCCCCAGTGATATCAGAGATAAACTCTTTCAAGTCAGGGCCAAACAGTGTTTTCCCCTTGAAAGGAATGTCAATTTGTTCTTGGAAGACGCATCCGCTGACCAAGATTTTAACCAAAGCGCTCTGCGCGCCACAATAGCAAACCCAGAATTTTTCGCCGCTAACCTAGCCAATTGCAAGGTGGCGTCTAGGGTGAAAGAATTAGCCAATTTAAGAGCACGAATTCTGTCCATAATCTCCTCATAAGAAGAAGAATTACTAATAATCGCCTTTTCTAGCTCATCGCACCAGAAACACGCGGCTGTAGTGACAGGGACAATGCATGCAATTGGTTGTAGAAGGTAACCTTGCTGAACAAACATCTTTTTTAGCAAACCTTCTAATTTTTTATCCATAGGATCTTGGAAAGCACAACTATCTTCTATGGGTATAGTGGTGCGCTTGTTTAGAGTAGAAACCGCCCCCTCGACCTTGGGGACTGTCTGCCATAAGTCCTTTCTGGGGTCGACTATAGGAAACAATTTTTTAAATATGGGGGGAGGTACGAAAGGTACACCGGGCCTGTCCCATTCTTTATTAACAATGTACGCCACCCGCTTGAGTATAGGAAAAGCTTCGGGGGGCCCCGGGGCCTCTAGGAACTTGTCCATTTTACATAGTGTTTCTGGAATGACCAGATAATCACAATCATCCAAATTGGATAACACCTCCTTAAGCAGAGCGCGGAGATGTTCCAACTTAAATTTAAAAGTAATCACATCAGGTTCAGCTTGTTGAGAAATTTTTCCTGAATCTGAAATTTCTCCCTCAGACAAAACCTCCCTGGCCCCCTCAGACTGGTGTAGGGGCCCTTCAGAAACAATATCATCAGCGGCCTCATGCTCTTCAGTATTTTCTAAAACAGAGCAGTCGCGCTTTCGCTGATAAGTGGGCATATTGGCTAAAATGTTTTTGATAGAATTATCCATTACAGCCGTTAATTGTTGCATAGTAAGGAGTATTGGCGCGCTAGATGTACTAGGGGCCTCCTGTATGGGCAAAACTGGTGTAGACGAAGGAGGGGATGATGCAGTACCATGCTTACTCCCCTCACTTGAGGAATCATCTTGGGCATCATTTTTACTAAATTTATTATGACATAAATCACATCTATTTAAATGAGAAGGAACCTTGGCTTCCCCACAGTCAGAACACAATCTATCTGGTAGTTCAGACATGTTAAACAGGCATAAACTTGATAACAAAGCACAAAAAACGTTTTAAAATAAAACCGTTACTGTCACTTTAAATTTTAAACTGAACACACTTTATTACTGCAATTGCGAAAAAGTATGAAGGAATTGTTCAAAATTCACCAAAATTTCACCACAGTGTCTTAAAGCCTTAAAAGTATTGCACACCAAATTTGGAAGCTTTAACCCTTAAAATAACGGAACCGGAGCCGTTTTTATATTTAACCCCTTTACAGTCCCTGGAATCTGCTTTGCTGAGACCCAACCAAGCCCAAAGGGGAATACGATACCAAATAATGCCTTCAGAAAGACTTTTCTATGTATCAGAGCTCCACACACATGCAGCTGCATGTCATGCTGTTCTCAAAAACAAGTGCGCAATACCGGCGCGAAAATGAGGCTCTGACTATGATTAGGGAAAGCCCCAATAGAATAAAGTGTCTAAAACAGTGCCTGCCGATATTATTTTACAAAAAATACCCAGATTAAATGATTCCTCAAGGCTAAATATGTGTAAATATGATCGATTTAGCCCAGAAAATGTCTACAGTCTTAATAAGCCCTTGTGAAGCCCTTATTTACTGTGTGAATAAAAATGGCTTACCGGATCCCATAGGGAAAATGACAGCTTCCAGCATTACATCGTCTTGTTAGAATGTGTCATACCTCAAGCAGCAAAAGTCTGCTCACTGTTCCCCCAACTGAAGTTAATTCCTCTCAACAGTCCTGTGTGGAACAGCCATGGATTTTAGTAACGGTTGCTAAAATCATTTTCCTCATACAAACAGAAATCTTCATCTCTTTTCTGTTTCAGAGTAAATAGTACATACCAGCACTATTTTAAAATAACAAACTCTTGATTGAATAATAAAAACTACAGTTAAACACTAAAAAACTCTAAGCCATCTCCGTGGAGATGTTGCCTGTACAACGGCAAAGAGAATGACTGGGGTAGGCGGAGCCTAGGAGGGATCATGTGACCAGCTTTGCTGGGCTCTTTGCCATTTCCTGTTGGGGAAGAGAATATCCCACAAGTAAGGATGACGCCGTGGACCGGACACACCTATGTTGGAGAAAAGGCTGTTATGTTCCGATATAGCCACAAGCCCAAGAGTCACCACACATTGGCAGACAGAATCACATAAACACAATTAAAGTCCCCCCTGTTCAATAAACCCCCCCCCCCAGGAGTTATTAACCCTAGATTCCATGAAGATACACTCACACATCAAAGTAAAATGAAACAATCTTACCAGAATCTACGCCATGGAACAGAAACACTGCCCTTCAAGTGTGACAGATAGTAGCCTCGCTTCTGACATGGACTTGAGTGAAGAAAGAAGGCAGCGAAACTCGTAAACGCCGATTGCTAAGGAGCTTTTAACATGAGTCGGGAATGTTTCGCAGAAAGACTCTCCCTGCATCTCTGGATTCTAACCTTCATCCATGCTTTCGCTGAGAGACTGACAGGATTACTTAAAACTCCAGTCACATTTCGAAGACTACTACCCTCCATAAGAGACAATCTTTAATCTTCCGACACTTCTTTGCCAACCTCCTATAATGAAAGGCAAAGAATGACTGGGGGTTGAGGGAAGTGGGGGAGGTATTTAAGCCTTTGGCTAGGGTGTAATTGCCTCCTCCTGGTGGCCAGGTTCTGAATCCACAAAAGTAATGAATGCAGCTGTCTCTCTCCGTTTAAGAAGAAAATACAATAAGATCCAGGAAAGGACAAAGCGGTGCAAAGACGTGCAACAAGTCCTGCCACCAATATTAAAGCAAAAGGCTTGTGTACTCTCACTATCTTTATGGAAATGTATAAAGGTAGGCATACATTTTGTTGTCCTTAAAAGGAACAATGTACACTAATTTTCATAAAACTGCATGTAGAAGACACTACTATAAAGAAGAATATGCACATATTCTGATATAAAAACCCAGTAATAAAATGTATATGCTTTCCTGCATTTAAAAAGACAAAATTACACAAACAGGAGCAGCAGGCATCAGTAGACTTCAGTCTATATTTGATATTTTGGGGCTTGGCTAGGAGTCTGAAAATCAGCAAGTTAATAAAAAAAATAAAATAAACAAAATTATACATGGTTACAAATACACTTCCAGATGGGCTATATAAATGGATAATCTACAAAACATTTATGCAAAGTAAAATCTAGTGTACAATGTCCCTTTAATAAACAGCAAGGTTCAACAAGATAAACAAATGTGGGCTCCTATAACCAAGCAGTAAACTCATCAATACCACCAGAAATAGGGTGGTACTAATACAGAAAAGCAGACTTCACTGGTCACGCACAATGACTTGCAGTACTTTCCTGCCAAGAGCTGCCTCAGATGAGGTGAAAACCTAAAAAACTAAATTTATGCTTACCTGATAAATTTCTCTCTTGTGGTGTATCCAGTCCACGGGTTCATCCATTACTTGTGGGATATTCTCCTTCCCAACAGGAAGTTGCAAGTGGACACCCACAGCAGAGCTGTCTATATAGCTCATCCCCTAACTGCCACCCCCAGTCATTCGACCGAAGACAAGCAAGAAAAAAGGAGAAACTATAGGGTGCAGTGGTGACTGTAGTTTAAAAATAAAAAACGCCTGCCTTAAAGTGACAGGGCGGGCCGTGGACTGGATACACCACAAGAGAAAGAAATTTATCGGGTAAGCATAAATTTTGTTTTCTCTTGTAAGGTGTATCCAGTCCACGGGTTCATCCATTACTTGTGGGATACCAATACCAAAGCTTTAGGACACAGATGAAGAGAGGGATAAGGCAGGAACTTAAACGGAAGGCACCACTGCCTGCAAGACCTTTCTCCCAAAAATAGCCTCCGAGGAAGCAAAAGTATCAGATTTGTAGAATTTAGAAAAAGTATGAAGCGAAGACCAAGTCGCCGCCTTACAAATCTGTTCAACAGAGGCCTCATTTTTAAAAGCCCATGTGGAAGCTACCGCTCTAGTGGAATGAGCTGTAATTCTTTCAGGAGGCTGCTGGCCAGCAGTCTCATAAGCTAAACGGATTATGCTTCTCAGCCAAAAAGAAAGAGAAGATGCCGAAGCCTTTTGGCCTCTCCTCTGTCCAGAGTAGACAACAATGCAGATGTTTGACGAAAATCCTTAGTAGCTTGTAAATAAAACTTTAAATCACGAACCACGTCAAGATTGTGTAAAAGACGTTCCTTCTTTGAAGAAGGATTAGGACACAGTGACGAAACAACAATCTCCTGATTGATATTCTTATTAGATACCACCTTAGAAAGAAACCCAGGTTTGGTACGTAAAACTACCTTATCTGCATGGAAGATCAGATAAGGGGAATCACACTAAGGCAGATAACTCTGATAAAAGCTTGATATCTATGGAATGCAGAGGTTCAAACGGAACCCCTTGAAGAACTTTAAGAACTAAATTTAAACTCCATGGCGGAGCAACAGGTTTAAACACAGGCTTGATTCTAACTAAAGCCTGACAAAACGCCTGAACGTCTGGAACATCTGCCAGACGCTTGTGCAGAAGAATAGACAGAGCAGAAATCTGTCCCTTGAAGGAACTAGCTGACAATCCCTTCTCCAATCCTTCTTGGAGAAAGGATAATATCCTAGGAATCCTGACTTTACTCCATGAGTAACCCTTGGATTCACACCAATGAAGATATTTACACCATATCTTAAGATAGATTTTCCTGGTGACAGGCTTTCGAGCCTGAATTAAGGTATCAATGACCAACTCGGAGAAACCACGTTTTAATTTGGATTTTTGAATGGACCTTGGAGTAGAAGGTCCTGCCTCAGCGGCAGAGTCCATGGTGGAAAGGATGATATGTCCACCAGATCTGCATACCAAGTCCTGCGTGGCCACGCAGGTGCTATCAAAATCACTGAAGCTCTCTCCTGCTTGATCTTGGCAATCAGACGAGGGAGGAGAGGAAATGGTGGGAACACATAAGCCAGGCTGAAGGACCAGGGCACTGCTAGAGCATCTATCAGTGCTGCCTGGGGATCCCTTGACCTGGACCCGTAACAAGGAAGCTTGGCGTTCTGACGAGACGCCATCAGATCCAGTTCTGGTTTGCCCCATAGTTGAACCAGCTGGGCAAATACCTCTGGGTGGAGCTCCCACTCCCCCGGATGAAAAGTCTGCAGACTTGGAAAATCTGACTCCCAGTTCTCTACTCCTGGGATAAGGATAGCTGAGAGATTTCAAGAGTGAACCTCTGCCCATAGAATTATCTTGGAAACCTCCATCATTGCCAGGAGACTCCTTGTTCCCCCCTGATGGTTGATATAGGCTACAGTCGCGATATTGTCCGACTGAAATCTGATGAATCTGACCGCAGCTAGCTGAGGCCAAGCCTGAAGAGCATTGAATATCGCTCTGAGTTCCAGAATGTTTATCGGAAGGAGGGCTTCCTCCTGAGTCCACGAACCCTGAGCCTTCAGGGAGTTCCAGACTGTGCCCCAGCCCAGAAGGCTGGCATCTGTCGTCACTATAGTCCACTCTGGCCTGCGGAAACTCATTCCCCTGGACCGATGGACCCGAGATAACCACCAGAGAAGAGAATCCCTGGTCTCTTGATCCAGATTTAACAGAGGAGACAAATCTGTGTTATCCCCATTCCACTGATTGAGCATGCAAAGTTGCAGTGGTCTGAGATGTAGGCGGGCAAACGGAACTATGACCATTGCCGCTACCATTAGGCCGATCATTTCCATACACTGAGCCACTGACGGCCGAGAAGTGGAATGAAGAACACGGCAGGAAGTTAGAAGCTTTGATATCCTGAGCTCTGTCAGAAAAATTTTCATTTCTACTGAATCTATCAGAGTTCCTAGGAAGGAAACTCTTGTGAGAGGAGAGAGAACTCTTTTCTCTGTTCACTTTCCACCCGTGAGACCTCAGAAAGGCCAGAACAATGTCCGTATGGGACTTGTCGATTTGAAAAGTCGACGTCTGGATCAGAATGTCGTCTAGGTAAAGAGCCACCGCTATGCCCCGTGGCCTTAGAACCGCCAGAAGGGACCCTAGAACCTTCGTAAAGACTCTTGGCGCCGTGGTTAACCCGAAGGGAAGAGCCACAAACTGGTAATGCCTGTCTAGGAAGGCGAACCTGAGGAACTGATGATGATCTCTGTGAATCGGAATGTGGAGATAAGCATCCTTTAAGTCCACGGCAGTCATATATTGACCCTCCTGGATCATAGGGAGGATGGTTCGGATAGTCTCCATCTTGAAGGATGGGACCCTGAGAAATTTGTTTAGGATCTTGAGATCCAAGATTGGTCTGAAAGTTCCCTCTTTTTTGGGAACTATAAACAGGTTTGAATAGAAACCCTGACCCTGTTCCTCTCTTGGAACTGGGAGGATTACTCACATAACCAGTAGGTCTTGAACGCAACGTAAGAATGCCTCTCTCTTTATCTGGTTTGCAGATAGTTGTGAGAGATGAAATCTCCCCTTTGGAGATGAACCTTTGAATTCCAGAAGATATCCCTGGGAAACAATCTCTAGTGCCCAGGGATCCTGGACATCTCTTGCCCAAGCCTGGGCGAAGAGAGAAAGTCTGCCCCCGACTATATCCGGTCCCGGATTGGGGGCTACCCCTTCATGCTGTCTTAGAGGCAGCAGCAGGCTTTTTGGCCTGCTTCCCTTTGTTCCAAGTCTGGTTAGGTCTCCAGACTGGTTTGGACTGGGCGAAATTTCCCTCTTGTTTTGCATTAGAGGAAGCCGAAGCTGCGCCACCCTTGAAGTTTCGAAAGGAACGAAAATTATTCTGTTTGGTCCTTAATTTATTAGACCTATCCTGAGGAAGGGCGTGACCTTTTCCTCCGGTAATTTCAGAAATGATCTCCTTCAAGCCAGGCCCGAATAGGGTCTGTCCTTTGAAGGGGATGTTAAAAAGCTTAGACTTTGAAGTAACGTCTGCTGACCAGGACTTAAGCCATAGCGCCCTACGCGCCAGAATGGCAAAAACAGAATTTATGTTTACCTGATAAATTACTTTCTCCAACGGTGTGTCCGGTCCACGGCGTCATCCTTACTTGTGGGATATTCTCTTCCCCAACAGGAAATGGCAAAGAGCCCAGCAAAGCTGGTCACATGATCCCTCCTAGGCTCCGCCTACCCCAGTCATTCGACCGACGTTAAGGAGGAATATTTGCATAGGAGAAACCATATGGTACCGTGGTGACTGTAGTTAAAGAAAATAAATTATCGGACCTGATTAAAAAAACCAGGGCGGGCCGTGGACCGGACACACCGTTGGAGAAAGTAATTTATCAGGTAAACATAAATTCTGTTTTCTCCAACATAGGTGTGTCCGGTCCACGGCGTCATCCTTACTTGTGGGAACCAATACCAAAGCCTTAGGACACGGATGAAGGGAGGGAGCAAATCAGGTCACCTAAATGGAAGGCACCACGGCTTGCAAAACCTTTCTCCCAAAAATAGCCTCAGAAGAAGCAAAAGTATCAAACTTGTAAAATTTGGTAAAAGTGTGCAGTGAAGACCAAGTCGCTGCCCTACATATCTGATCAACAGAAGCCTCGTTCTTGAAGGCCCATGTGGAAGCCACAGCCCTAGTGGAATGAGCTGTGATTCTTTCGGGAGGCTGCCGTCCGGCAGTCTCGTAAGCCAATCTGATGATGCTTTTAATCCAAAAAGAGAGAGAGGTAGAAGTTGCTTTTTGACCTCTCCTTTTACCGGAATAAACAACAAACAAGGAAGATGTTTGTCTAAAATCCTTTGTAGCATCTAAATAGAATTTTAGAGCGCGAACAACATCCAAATTGTGCAACAAACGTTCCTTCTTTGAAACTGGTTTCGGACACAGAGAAGGTACGATAATCTCCTGGTTAATGTTTTTGTTAGAAACAACTTTTGGAAGAAAACCAGGTTTAGTACGTAAAACCACCTTATCTGCATGGAACACCAGATAAGGAGGAGAACACTGCAGAGCAGATAATTCTGAAACTCTTCTAGCAGAAGAAATTGCAACTAAAAACAAAACTTTCCAAGATAATAACTTAATATCAATGGAATGCAAGGGTTCAAACGGAACCCCCTGAAGAACTGAAAGAACTAAA